>NW_005843497.1:66854-70178 GCF_000455745.1 Alligator sinensis
CCCCGCTGACTCCACCCCCGGCTGCGAGCGAGCGAGCGCCCCCTCCCCTCCCCTCCCCTCCCTCCGCCTTTGTCCCGCTGCAGCGCGGCAGGGGTTAAAATCCGGGGACAAAGCTGGGAGGCCGCGCGGTGCGTGTGTGCATGCGTGTGCCGGGCGGGCACGCTCCTCCCCCGGCTCAGGCCACCGGCTCAGCCCCCACCCCTTCCTTCCCCTTCCCTTCCCCTTCCTGCCCGGGTGGCCGCTCCGTGCCAAGCGGGACCGGCGCGGGGGTTTCCCAGCCCTGCCCGCCCTCGCCCTCACCCTCACCCTGCTGCAAGAGCGAGGTTTTGCCCCTGCAAGACGGGAGGGGACCCATGTCAGCCCCTCCAGATGACCCAACAGGCCTGAAGAAGGGTGCTTGTGCCACAAAGTTTGCAAAGAACATTTTTTTTTCCGCCTATTTAGTTGGCCTAATAAAAGATACCACATCTAAGGAGCCTTGTCTGGGCACTTTTGCTTGCAGGCCTGCGCTCTGTGTGGCACAGGCCTATGGGCTTGAGTCTCACGAAGCAATGGTTAGCCCTGTGATTGGGGTGCCACGGGGCTTTTAACACGTCCGGGGATATCCTGGGTCAGACCTGCCACGGAAACAATAAGCCCCTGCAGTACCGGGGGCTGCTAGTGACATGTTACAAATGATTTGGGAACAAATAATAATGAAAACCGGGACAAGACCGGGTTTTGAGGCACTGGACGTTGATGTGGAGGTTGCAACATGGCAGTATTTTATAGGAGCCCCTTCACATTGCTACCAAGCCTGCCTAGATTTCGTAGGCATTCGGGCTGGAAGGCACCTCTCGAGACCTTCGGGTCCAGCCCCCCACCCCAAGGGGCAGGAACTCGGCTGGGGTCAGATCACCCCAGCGAGATAAGCATCCAAATGTTTTTTTAAAGGTACAGGCTTTCTAGTTGAGATCTGCATTCATCTTCCGAAGCACGTGCAAGCTTGCATGCCTAATATTCGGTGGCACCCTACGGCATTTTGTGGGGCCCCGGTTGAGAATCGCTGCCTTAAAGACGAACTGCGCTCCCACAGGTCATAACCTGCTTTGCTGGAGGCTGAAGGGGCACGCTCTTCTTACCTCCTTCCTCCTCCCCAGTGCTTTGGCCAGTAAAGCTGATCCCCCTTTTCCTAGTCAACCCCCCTTTCATGCCACACCCCTATAGCTGGGGGTTCATTTCCTCATAGAAACCAACTTTGCCCCTCCCTGGGACTGTGACAGCAACAGCAATTCCCAGCACAGCTCTCTGCACCTTAATTACTCGCTGGCTAAAAAAACTCTGCAGGTAGGCACTAAAGCCATGCGCTGAGCTTGCAAAATGTGGGAGCGACCTCCCACCCGTGCCATTACAGGCCCATCTCATCAAACCAGCAAGGCTAACAAATAGCCATGAGGAGGGATGGGTGGGATGGATTTTAGCATGGGCTAGCCACCCCAGGTTTGAACTCCTGAGGACCCTCCTAGCCCTACTGGTAGAAGCATAGAGAAGCCAGGCTGGAAGGACATCTAAGACTATAAGAACTGCCATTTACTGGGTCAGACCCTAGGTCCATCTTGCCCAGTCTCCTTTTCTTTCTGCAGAGGGCCAGTAGGCCGTAAGAACAAAATCACGTCTGGCCATGGCAAGCAGAGAGGCAAGGTCCGGGCTAAGGCTAAGTCTAGGTTTTCCTGGGCCCTGTAGGCCAAGGGCAAGTGAGATATGTGCAAATTCGGACCTAGACTTGGAAACATTCGTAACACAAAAGCCCCTCCGTGTCACGCAGCGGCAGAGAGTGGACACCGGAAGGGAGAGTGAACGGGGTCTGAGCCTCCCGCATTTCAGGTCTGGGAAGCTCTGATTTGGAGGCCGTGCCCTTCACTCCCATGCTCACTACCTACTGATAACCCTTTCCTCCAAGAATAGGTCCCATCCCTTTTTAATCTAGCCCGACCCGCAACGTACACCATATCTGAGGGCAAAAATCCCAGCCTTCAATGACACGCTGGGTGAAAAACAACTTTCTTGTGTTAGTTTTCAACTTGCTACCTACTAGCTTCATTTTGTGACCTCTTGTTCTTGTGTTGGGAGAGAGTCAATAATACATTCCTGTTCACTTTCTCTTATAGAGTCATAGCTTTGTGAGGCTGGAGGGGACCTTGGCAGATCATCAGGGCCAGCCCTCTGCACCAAGCAGGAAAGACAAGTGACCCCAGCAAGGTGACCATCCAGTCTCCTCTTGAAGATTACCAGGGTAGGTGATCACACCTGTATCTGCAGCCTATCTTCAAGCATGACTACACTTCCCCATAGCTTGGTGTCGCCCATGAACTTGGCCAGTGAGTTCTTCACCCCCACATCCAAATCATTGATAAAGATGTTGAAAAGCACTGGACCAAGCACCGACCCCTGCGGGACACCGCTGCCCACCTCTCGCCAGGACCACGTAGATCCATTCAATAGCACTCCCTGGTTCCTGCCCTGCAACCAGCTCCCTACCCACCTGACTGTCTCAGGGTTAAGCCCACAGTCCTCCAATTTGCTCATGAGAACAGTGTGGGATACCAAATCAAAGGCCTTTTGGAAGTCAAGGTATATACAACGTCAACCTCCTCACCCTTATCCAGGTGGCAAGTTACCTGATTGCAAACGAGATGAGGTTGGTGAGACAAGACCTGCCCGCCATGGCAGGTCTTCACTATTTAGTATTTTGCAAACCCTGATCATGTCTCCCCTCGAGCCTCGCTTTTCTAAACCAAATAGGCCTAGCCTATGTAGTGTCTCCTCATATGGGAGCCCCTCCATCAGCATCCTTCTTGTGCTTCTCTGGCCCACCTGGATTTTTCTGCAATGCTTGTGAGGTCACGTCTAGTCCAACCCCCTGCCTGAAGTGAGCCCGTCCCTACCCCAACTCTCCTGTGCAAATCCATTAGCAAAATGACTCTTGCTAGTGTAGCAGGCTCACCTTTCAGAGCTTGGGTTGAGATCCTGCTGTTTTGATTGGTGGAGCCCATCCACCAATTAGGAGGCAGCAGGAGAAATAAAGTCACGCCCCTTTCCTGAGGGGAGGGGAAGAAGAGCTCCCTCCAGGCCCAGACCTGATTGAAGACTGTAACACTGTCAGACTTGAGGGGCGGAGCCTGGAGCATATAAAAGGAGCGGCCTGGGCAGCTGCAGTGAGGGACTAAGAGGAGTGGAGCTGGGAAAAGCTGGGGGAGCTTCCCCCCTCCCCCTGGTCTTAGCAATAGGCCCAAGGCTCCTGAAGCAGCCACTGGAGGAGCAGCCTTCGGCGCGGTGTGAGATGGC
>NW_005843497.1:70386-75788 GCF_000455745.1 Alligator sinensis
TAGCCGTGGGAGCCAGGGAGCCGTGGAGCCGGCTTGGGATAGCCACCTGGCATGCGGCTGGCTGGCCGGAGCCTGAAGAGCCCGACCTGTGCTAAGAGAGCCTTCGGTGCTGAGCCAGGGCACGGGGAAATGGCAGTGCTGCAGCATGAGGCCCGGCACCCAGGAGCTAGCGGCAGGGGTGCAGCAGCTGAGAGGAGCTGAGCCCTTGGTGCCCAGAGCAGGGCACCGGGTGGAGAGGAGCCCAGCGGTACAGGAGAGGCCTGGAGGGTGCTCCAGCAGAGGAGACCCCACCGACCTGCGCCCTGACCACCACTACCTGAGGGAGCGTGAGTCATTGGGCCCTTGGGTCCCACCGGGGAAAGACGTTTGGGGCGGGCAAACCCAGAGAAGGGGCTGGGTGAGCAGCCCCCCCGCCTAGTCAAGGCCCTTAGTGGAGGAGCCCCTGGTGCTTCCTGGGCACCCCCCAAGGGACCCCATTGGAAGGAGGACTATCTCTTGCCATGGGTCAGGCACTATATTAAGGAATGGATGTTATTAAGGTCGTTCATGTTTGTCCCAGACCTCATGTTTCCTTATATTGTGTAACTGAAATGTGGTATTGTGATTTAGGGTAGTGTTCTCTTGTGTGTGTCTGTGTGTGTGTATAATATATATATAATATGATATGATGATATTTAGTTTTATGTTTATGTCTATTATAACTCAATAAATTGTATCTAGTTAAGAACTTTGGGCTTGGGCTAGCTCTGTAGAGGAAAGGGAAATTCTGGCATCCTTCTCACAGCCTACCCATCCCATTCAGTTGTCACCCAGGTACACCTTTGGGTGTACCTGGGTGACAATTATATGCAATCCTGTTCATGGTCCAGCCACACACTGTGTCGCAGCCATTTGGCTTTGGTGCCCTCAGGAGTCCTGCTGGGAGGCCCTTCTGGCTGCCATGGTGAGAAATTTCCTGCTAATTTGCAGCCAGTGCTTGCTCCTGGCCGGCCTGTGTGCCCCCCCACCGCAGGCTTTGCTTGGCCGGGGTCGTTCAGACGAGGGCTACGTGGTGCCCCCTGCAACCCCTTGCAAGGACACCAGAGACCGAGGCCTCGAGAGTGACCGTTGTGTTCTCAGGCCCGTGTGTGCATGTCATCGGGAGTGGGGGCATTTGGGGGGCGGCGTGGAAATGCCTCCAGTGCCCTCGTGAGGTCAGCTCTCAACTCCGCTAGGCATCCACGCAGCCTTTCTCTGCACAAGCCCAGGGGAAAGCAGAATGAGGCCCGTGGGTTGGAAAGCAAACCAAGGGGAGTCGCACGATGAGGAACGAGGCTGCTGTGTTGTCCCAAGGAAGGGGGTCACCCCCAGAAAGTGGGGTAGCTTACTCTAGCACCTGGCATCTGCTAATGGAGGTGGGGTGTCTCCTTCCACGAGCCCCACTCCTGCAGAGCTGGGTGGTGCTGAGCCGGGTGCAGGGATCCCTTGCCTGGGTCAGGCAGCAGGCTGGACAGGGGCTTACAGTGGTTCTCGTTGGTCTTGGCCCCTGAGACTCCCTTACTTTCTTGCCCCCTCATGCTCAAGCCTAGGTTGCTGCATCTTTCCTACTAGTTAAAGCAAAGCAGGTGCAGGGCTGCCTACTCTGGCTGCCATCCCGCCTCCCACCCTGCCAGAGGGTGTTTCCAGGGGGAAGGGTCTTTCGGGGAAGTCCTATTACTCCTCTAACTGTGCAGTGCCTACCGATAAGAGGCCTCCTCCCACAGGACTAGCCACAATTAGGAAGGAGAGCAATGGCCAAAATGTCTCAAGCGGAAAACTTTTCTATTGGAAGAAAAAGTGGCTTTTGGTTTTGCAAACTGTGTACGCAGTGTACTACGTACGCATGTATGAGTATAGGTGAAAACTTGGTGACACAATTTAATTTTTTTCCTTCTTTGGGGAAAAACCTTGTGCCTTTCAGTGTTCATTAAGTTTACTTTTGAAGGAAAAAAAAAAGGTTCATTTTTTTTTCCACCGTGTCCTGGAATGCATTTCGAGGATGCTTTTGATTGTAATGAATGAAATCAGAAACAAATTAGGAGAAATTTTTAAAAGGGCCCATCTCAAACACTTGTGATAAAAAACATTGATGTTTTTCACGGAAATGGGAATTGCTTTTTTTCCTCCTTAATCTGCCCTAGCCATTAATTGTATACTGGTAGTAATTATAACATTAATGACTGATGGTTTTCCCCTACCCTATGTGGCAAGTGTGAAGGTTGCCATTTAACCTTAGTTATGGCATTTCTTGTGTTTTTGGCTTCACAATTTAATGCAGTTTAAGCAGCTGGCTGGGTTGGGATAAAATTTCCTACCATTTTTAGAGGGGAAAACCAAACAGAACAGCAACAAAAAACACAAGTCAGAATTCCACCAAGGGGCAATTTTAAAGCCCCCCAAGTGTCTTCAGTGGGATCTCACTGAAGTGAGAACTATATTTCTAGGTGTTGGCTGGGTATGCCATGTCCTTGCATGCATGCAACCCAGTTCTCTTCTGACAGGCTCCTTTCCTTGGTTAAGGGAGGTGGGACTCCTGATCTGCATCCATACGAGCAGGAGTGCGTGTTTGCAGCAGCACAAATAGTAGCGGCACAAATTTGTGCCGCTACTTTGCGCACGCCCCTGTTCGTGTGGTTTGCACCAGGACACATCGTCCCGCTGCTCCGCATGCTGCAGTAGGGGCTGGCTAGGGTCCAGTGTGCCTTAAGACAAGAGAGCAGGCACCTCTGTCTCTGCGTGCATCGGAGGCACCTGGAGCCCCCATCTCGAGGCACCCTGCACCCCAGCCAGCCGCAGAGCCAGCCGCGTTTGTCCAGGTATGCAGCACGTTTGCGTTGTTTGTGCCATTTCTTTTTGCAGAGTTTTTCTTGCTATCAGGAAATTAAAAGCTGTTCGGGAGAAATTGACTGGTCCCCCCAGATTACACGCCAGCCAACGCTTCGATGTATCCAGCATTGCCCGGGGCGCCCCCACCGCCGGAGCCAGCAGAAAAGCATCGCCCAATTGCGTATGACAGCTCTGCCCTTGATCCCGTGGCTGCGGGACTCCCTCTTTGCCTCCGTTCAGTTGCAGCTGCTCCCTTGTTGGTTGAAAAGTTTTGGGACACTCTTTAACCGTTGCACTTCCACATGCTGTGATGGCCCTTCTTCTCAAGGGCAAAACTCAGCACATTTCCAATTCCCGTCTTACTAAATATGAGAAACTTCTACTGTCAGCTGCAAATGTAACCTGAAATCACTGTTCAGTTCTGAATCCCGCGTCACTGCCAGTCGCCTCTGATGGTCCAAGAAGCCTTACCTCAACCACTGGATGTTCACAACCTCGAACCAGGAGATTGGGTCTACATAAAGGTCCATCAACGGAAAAACGCACTTCAACCCAGATGGAAGGGACCTTTCCAGGTACTTCTGACCACTAATTCTGCTGTTCATTGCCAAGGTCACCAAACGTGGACTCACGCCTCACACTGCAAGAAGGTGTCACCTCCATCGGACCCCGAAGCAGCTGAACTCCAACCAACGTTGGGACCTTTCCCTGAGGCCGAGGACAAAGACCCTCAGGACCTCACTCAGGCAAGTGAGGAGCACCAGGGTGCAAGTGCTGGTAACCTCTCCCCTAAACCCAACACCTCAGCCCGGCCAGATTCACCAGTTGTGGAACGAAGATATCATCTCCGACCCCACTGAATAATATTCAAACGTGAAGCTTTTTTCTATCTTGATTGTTAATGCCGAACTTTTGAGCTTAGCCCGTGGAAATGTATCTTTGTCTTTTAGTTAATCAAATAAGAATAGATTTAAATGTCTCCAGTTGTTCGATATGCAGTCATGTTCCTATCCATGCCACCGGAGGAATACCCATGATACCTGTACCCTTGAATACAACTCAGATGCTGGCCTCTTATTATTCAGATGTCCATGGAAATGAGACTTGGCAAGACATAAGCTGCAATCAGTCTGACTATATGCAACTAGCCTATGCTACTCCTGGAAAGTTTTGTTGAACCTGTAGTAATGGATCACGTGTGGCAGTAGGAATTAGCAAATGCAAAGTAGAATTTAAAAATTTAAAATTTAAAAAGTAGAAATTAAAAATGGTGCTTGGCTTTCTAATGGTTCCTAGATATCTAATTACTCCCCCCAGAGTAAATTTTCCGGGTACTATTCACAATGCATGATGAAACCTCAATGTAGCACCACCTTCACTGCACTGGCTGGTCATTATTTTGTATGCGGAAACAAGGCTTATAAAAATCTTCCTTCCGGGTGAGAAGGAACGTGCTATGTTTCTGCCGCATACCCCGCTTTCACAATTAGATCACATTTGCCAAAAGGAAAAATTTGCAATGTTTGCAAAATTACTGAAAACCAAAGATTCGGGGGTATAATATTCCCCAATTTTATAGGGCAGGCTTAGCTATGTCTGAAATACAGAAGGTTGCAGTATCCTTAGAAAAAATAGCCAATGCCACTGCCATTGGGTGCCATGAAATAAGTAAAGAAATGGAAAAAAATGAGACAAATAACTTTGCAAAATAGACAGAAAAAAAATAAATGCCTTAAACTTTGATCATACGAGTTTATAAGATGACATAACCGCTTTGTGGGGAATTGCTGGCCCTGCATAGTAGAGCAGATAAGGGAAAGTGTTTGTTCTTTGTAACTCCCCTGCAACTGCTTCGCTCACTGCGGCCTTGAAGATAGCAGAAAAAATAACTGTCCTGGAAACACACGCAGAGTACTTTTGGGTCAGGTCAGCAGAAACTTTTATTCAAATGAAACTACAGCTGTAGGGGGGACCCCAAAGTGACATGGATTTCCCAAGCACTTGGAAGGGGTTTCCCCCCAGGAGCAAAATCAGGAGGCTTATATACTTTTTAACAGTCGCTGCAACTCATGTGATCATATAGTGGAGTTTGCTAGAAAAAAGCAGCTACAAACAAACATTAGCTCATACTGCTTTGCTGTTATCAGGATGAGAACCATGGGGGAGATGAGCTTAGTTCACAAAGCGAGAAATAACTCCCTTTTTTGCACCTGGAAATCAGAGTTGTTCATACTTTTTTTTCTGCTATCTTCAAGGCTGCAGTGAGCGAAGCAGTTCCAGAGGAGTTACAAAGAACAAATACTTTCCCTTATCTGCTCTACTATGCAGGGCCAGCAATTCCCCACAAAGCAGTTTATGTCATCTTATAAACTCGTATGATCAAAGTTTAATGCATTTATTTTTTTTTTTTGATTCCACAGTCCCCACTTTGGGACTATTTAGTCTCACATTAGCCTTAAACTTTTATTCTCATGAGTCCCTCTATTTTATTATGCAGCCTTTCATGTTTTCTTTCAATCTGCTCACACTTTTGTAACACCATTATTCTAGACTCTGCC
>NW_005843497.1:76343-81118 GCF_000455745.1 Alligator sinensis
CCGTTTATTGTTCCCCATTGCCGGAGGGATATTGGTACTCCGATCATTGGGATTCCTTGTTGTAGGTGCGCTGGGCTGTGAGAGCATATCCAGCAGTCACTTTTATTTCCAGCTTGAGCCACCGTACGGGAGATCTGCAAGTACAAATTTTTCTCCCACCCCCCTTGGGTGATACTGAGATACCCAAGTGTGATATATAAGGATATCAGTGCCATTTTTAGATACAGGAGGGACAAAGAATTTTAACAACAAACATAACCAGCACCAGTAAGAAAAAGAACACTACCAGCCAAACCCAGGATGGCAGCCAAAGTCTTTCTTCGTCCTCTGGGCTCAAGTTACCTAAAGGGCTGATAATGTCGGCTCTTGGTCTTGATCGAGGCGGTGATCTTTCGAATGGGAGCTTTCACTTTCTTCGAGGCCGAAGATGATATCTTCGTTCTTCAACTGATGAATCCAGCTGGGCTGAGGTGTTGGGTTCAGGGGAGAGGTTACTAGCACTTGCACCCTGATGCTCCTCACTTGCCTGAGTGAGGTCCTGAGGGTCTTTGTCCTTGGCCTCAGGGAAAGATCCCAACCTTGGTTGGAATATAGCTGCTTCGGGGTCCAATGGAGGTGATACCTTCTTGCAGTGCGAGGCGTGAGTCCACGTTTGGTGACCTTGGCAACGAACAGCAGAATTAGTGGTCAGAAGTACCTGGAAAGGTCCTTTCCATCTGGGTTGAAGTGCGTTTTTTCGTTGATAGACCTTTACGTAGATCCAATCCCCTGGTTCGAGGTTGTGACAGGGAACATCCGGTGGTTGAGGTAAGGCTTCTTGGACCTGTGAATGAACAGACCTGGCATACTTCATTAATGCCTTGCAATAATTTAGTACAGTTTCATCAGTTAATTGTAGGTCTGTTTGGTGTGGGGCAACAGGTGGTGTAGCTGGCATCCTCATGGGTCGTGCCATGAGTATTTCATAAGGGGTTAGGCCATGTTTTCTGTTAACAGTGTTTCTAATGTGCATAAGAGCAATGGGCAGCGCATCAGGCCATTTGAGGCCTGTTTCAGCACAAATTTTTGAAATGCGCGTTTTCAAGTCAGAGTTTTTATGTTCTACAGCACCACTCGATTGTGGATGATAACTACAGTGTAGGTGTTGCTGTATGTTGAGTGCTTGGCAGATGTTTTTTACTATCTGTCCTGTGAAATGGGTGCCTCGGTCGCTATCTTTTGTGAGGGGCAGTCCGAATCTAGGGATGAATTCTTTGAGCAATTTCTTTGCTACAGTGATGGAATCAGCATGTACGCATGGGTAGGCTTCTACCCATCCAGAGAACACCTCAATAATAGCAAGAACAGCACTTAAGTAGCTGCACGAAATCAATTTGCAGATTCACAAACGTTCCCCATGGAGGGGAATGGGCTGCGGGTGTTGTTTTTACCCGTTGCCCAATGTTGTGAGCTAAGCAGATGGGACAGGAGCTACAGTACTGTTGTGCCATGGAAGGAAAATTTGGGGCAAACCAATTTCTTTGTACTGTAGCAATCATCCCCCCTTTGTTTGTATGGGCCACAGAGTGGGTTAAACGAGCAAGATGTGGCAAAAGCTCTTTAGGCGCCACCAGGCGGCCGTCCGGGGAGCGCCAGAGAGAGTCGGGGTGCAGTGAACATCCTGCACGCAGCCAGTCATTTATTTTCTTTTTTGGGGCCTGATTTTGAAGAAGGGCCAGACTTGAAAGGCTAGCCAAAGGAGACTGGTCTGCTGAAAAACAAACAAAAACAGAGTTAGGAGCCTGTGGGCCAGAAAGGGCCGCGTTTCTGGCAGAACGGTCTGCCAGATCATTTCCTCGTGTGACATCATCAAAGGGTTTCTCATGAGCTTTACATTTAACAATAGCAATAGCAAGAGGCAATTGAACAGCTTCTAAGAGCGCTTTTACATAACAACCATGACTGATTTGGGTCCCTGATGAAGTGAGGAATCCTCTTTGTTTCCAGATTTGTCCAAAATCATGAACAACACCAAAAGCATACTTAGAGTCAGTATAAATGGTTGTGGTTTGATTTTTTTTGCAAGAATGCAAGCACGTGTTAAAGCAATGAGTTCAGCAACTTGAGCAGAACGAGCTTGAGGTAAGGAATAGGCTTCCAAAACAGCATACTGAGTGCGTACGGCATATCCCGCAACTAATTTGCCTGCATTGTTTCTAAGACAGGAACCATTAACAAACAAAACCAGGTCAGAGTTCGGGATACGAATGTCCTTGAGGTCAGTTCGAGGGGTTAACAATTGAGTTGTGATAGACAGGCAATCATGAGGCTCGCCATCAGAGGCAATAGGCTGAAGTGACGCATGATTCAGAATTGAACAGCGATTTAAGGTTACATTTGCAGCTGACAGTAAAAGTTTCTCATATTTAGTAAGACGGGAATCGGAAATATGCTGAGTTTTGCCCTTGAGAAGAAGGGCCATCACAGCATGTGGAACTGCAACGGTTAAAGAGCGTCCCAAAACTTTTTAACCAACAAGGCAGCAGCTGCAACTGAAGGGAGGCAAGGAGGAAGTCCCGCAGCCGCAGCCAGGGGATCAAGGGCAGAGCTGTCAGATGCAACTGGGCAATGCTTTTCACCATGCAACTGAGTGAGTACCCCTAAAGCAATTCTTTCCCATTCATGACAAAACAAGGTAAAGGGTTTCTTATAATTAGGGAGTCCAAGAGCGGGAGCAACAGTGAGGGCGTGCTTAAGGGCCACAAACACTTGTTCGGCTTCAGGAGTCCAAGGGAGGGGTTTTGGGGTGGTATCATGAGCAAATGCTTGCAAGGGTTTTGCAAAAGCAGCATAACCCAGGATCCAGTGTCTACAATAACCCATTGCACCTAAGAATCCCCTTATCTGTTTTCTAGTCATAGGTTTGGGAATGCTGAAGATAGCTTCAACTCTACTAGGGGAAAGGTGTCGTTCTCCTGCTGAGATATCATGCCCTAAATAATGTACCTTAGACTTGCAGAGCTGCAATTTAGATTTTGAGGCCTTGTGGCCTTTCTGAGCTAAAGCTGTGAGGAGTGTCAAAGTATCTTGCTTACAGGCCTCCAAAGTAGGTGAGGCTAACAATAGATCATCAACATACTGAACAAGGGTGGACCCCCCTTTGAACATGATAGGATCCAAATCCTTTTTTAGGATCTGGGAAAACAGGGTTGGGGACTCTGTATATCCCTGAGGGAGTCTTGTCCAGGTATATTGAAATCCCTGATAAGTAAATGCAAACAGATACTGGCTATCCTTATGAATGGGGATAGAGAAAAAAGCAGAACAAAGGTCCACTACTGTGAAATATGTAGCATCTGAAGGGATACAGGAAAGAATAGTGGCAGGGTTAGGGACCACGGGGAAAGCGGGTAAAACAGCGGCATTTACAGCTCGGAGGTCTTGCACAAATCGATACGTATCTTTACCAGGTTTTTTGACAGGTAGGATAGGTGTGTTGCAAGGGGAGCGTATTGGGACAATAATCCCTTGCTCAAGGAGTGAGGAAACGACAGGCTTGATCCCTTCCTCAGCTTCCTTTGAGATGGGGTACTGTGGGACACGAGGAAGTGGCTTGGCAGGGTTCAAGATGATACGCACTGGTTCAGCACTCAGCATGTGCCCCACTTCATTCGCATGGGTGGACCACAGCTGTGGAGGTACTCGTGCCAACAGTTCCTCTTGCAAGTAGGAAGTGTCAGGTTCAGAGTACTCCTGGGTTAGCAAAGCCACAAGCTCAGTTTCCCTATGTTCCGGTACCTCAAGGTAAACACCATCTGGGCTACAATAAATCACGCATCCCAGTTTACACAACAAATCCTTACCAAGAAGGTTGACAGGTGCACAGGGGCTAAGAAGAAAGGCATGATTTTCAGACAAAGGGCCAATAGAGATGGAGACAGGTTCAGAGACGGGATGTGGGATAGGTTGTCCGCCTATACCGACAGCATTTATAGTTTCAGGAGAATAAGGTAGAAAAGGAAACTCAGCAGCCTTTAGCGTGGAGCGGGACGCTCCGGTGTCGACAAGACAGGAGACAGGTTTACCAGAAATAAGGCATTCAACAAACGGACCAGATTGGTCAGTAGCAAGCAAAGGAGCGATGATGTCACTGTCCCTCAGGCTGTCCTATTCAACACTGGGAAAATTGACAGGAAGTGGAGGTGGGGGCAGGGACTGGGGTCTGGGTCCTTGGCCGGGGCGCTTGGGGCATTCTGATTTCCAATGTCCTTCTTGCTTGCAATAATGACATTGGTTCCCATAGCCTGGGTTTTGTGGGCTCAAGGATCTATCTCTTCCCCTGAATCTACCCGGGCCTCCCCTTCCCCGTCCTCGTCCCCTTCCTCTACCTGGACCCTGCAACTGAGAAATCTGTAAGGCCATTAACTTAAACTCGGCATTGTCTTTAGACCGTTCCAATTTGTTGTGAAAATAGTTAGCTGCAGCAAGGACTTCAGTCAAATCTTTAGTTAGCGATGGTGTCACTGTCCCTCAGGCTGTCCTATTCAACAGGAAGAGGAGGTGGGGGCTGGGTCCTTGGCCGGGGCGCTTGGGGCATTCTCATTTCCAGTGTCCTTCTTGCTTGCAGTAATGACATTTGTTCCCGTAGCCTGGGTTTTGTGGGCCCAAGGATTTCTCTCTTCCTCTGAATCTACCCGGGCCTTCCCTTCCCCGTCCTCGTCCCCTTCCTCTACCTGGACCCTGCAACTGAGAAATCTGTAAGGCCATTAACTTAAACTCGGCATTGTCTTTAGACC
>NW_005843497.1:81229-100966 GCF_000455745.1 Alligator sinensis
CCATTCCTGAATATTGTTCAAATGCCTGTTTGAGGCGTTCCAAATAATCATTGGGGTGTTCATTTTTGTTTCGTTTACAGGTATTTATTTTGGTCCAGTCTGCCTTTTTCGGGCAAATTGTGAGAACTGCCCGAACCAAAGCATTTCTCTTGTCAATAAAGTCTTGGCCAGTCCCTGGGTTTTGATCTGGCCAAGTAGAGGCAGTGTACAGACGCAGCATAGTTTCCTTGGGCAAAATGGATCGCACGAGCTGATTAATGTCAGCCCATGTTGGATTATAACAATTCTTGCACCTGGAAATCAGAGTTGTACATACTTTTTTTTTCTGCTATCTTCAAGGCCGCAGTGAGCGAAGCAGTTGCAGGAGAGTTACAAAGAACAAGCACTTTCCCTTATCTGTTCTACTGTACAGAGCCAGCAATTCCCCACAAAGCGGTTACGTCATCTTATAACTCGTATGATCAAAGTTTAAGGCATTTTTTTTTTTCTGACTCCACAGTATGTACAAACTCTGATTTCCAGGGGCAAGAAGAGAGTGTTTGTGTTTCGCTTTGTGAACTAACCTTGTCTCCCCCATAATTCCCATCCTGATAACAGCAAAGCAGTAATGAGCTAGTGTTTGTAGCTGCTTTTTCTAGCAAACTCCACTATATGATCACATGAGTTGTAAGCGACTGTTAAAAAGTATATAAGCCTCCTGATTTTGCTCTTGGGGGGGACCCCTTCCAAGTGCTTGGGAAATCCAAGTCACTTTGGGGTCCCCCCTACAGCTGTAGTTTCATTTGAATAAAAGTTTCTGCTGACCTGACCCAAAAGTACTCTGCGTGTGTTTCCACGACAAATCCCAGCAGCAAATTTTGCCCCAGCGCTGCTAATTAGCAGCACAGCACACAGTGTAACGTGCAACACATTACTGCAAGCTGCACCTGTCTGTGCATCTGGATCTGGCCCTGGGTCTTATCTGTGAGCTGGGGAGAGAAGAGGAATCCCGTGACTTAGAGAAGGGAAGCTGGGTCTCAGGAAGGGTGCGTTTGCATCCCAGGTCTTGGGGCCTAGGGGCTAGAGCAATGGACTGGGCGCCAGGATGCCTTGGTTCTGGTCCCAGCTTGAGATGGGCTAAAACGTGGAGTACCGGGAGGGAGGATCACTGGGATCTGTGGTGTGACTGTGAAGGGGGGTCCCCTCTCTCTTGTCTACAACTCACTCACCCCATCTGTAAAACAGCCACCAAGAATGATGCGTGTCCCCTCCCCTGACACCCCCCCCCCACACATACACACACACACACACACACACACACACACACACACACACACGACCTCAGGCAGTTACTTTCATGTTTAGTACAGGGGGACAGGCTGGGCTAGAAAGATGGGGCACTTCGCCTGGCACCCTGCAGACCATGATTGTTAATCCGTCCACATGTGGGGGAACCCCCTTTCCCCCACTCCTTGGTATGGCTTGTACTCACCTGGGTCTCCCATGGCCACAGGAGGGCATGTGCATGTGTGAAAGCTCTTGCAGTTATCTGCTGGCCCCTGCTGTTATTCAGCACTGGTATGGGCAAGTGATGGAGACACCAGACAGCTGGTGTTTGCAAGGAG
This sequence comes from Alligator sinensis, assembly GCF_000455745.1. Lineage (NCBI taxonomy): Eukaryota > Metazoa > Chordata > Crocodylia > Alligatoridae > Alligator > Alligator sinensis. Next base: position 82,834 of record NW_005843497.1, read on the forward strand.
GGGGGGGTCTTGCAAGTCCCACTTATGGCATTTATTTCTTCAACACATTCACAGCATCTCTCCCATGTCCAGCCCAGAGCAAGGGCCCTGCCCAATCCCACCAGCTGTTCCCCCACGTACTTCCACCTAAACATCGCCCTATGTGTAGGGCAAGACACTGAGTGGGGCAGGCACTGGGTAGGCATGCAGGAGCCCTGGGTCATATTCCCGACGCTCCCACCGACCTGCTGTCAGACTCCGGCTGGGCCGTCTCTCCTCTGGGCAGCCCCAGAGTGCCAAATTCCCCAGGGCAGGGACCTTCTGCCCCTGTGTCTCTCTGCTGCGGCAGCCAGCGTGATGTCCTGGCCCGCTGAGTGCCTGCAACAACGAGGCCACATTTCCCACTAGGGCCTGTCAGGCACTGCAGTAATATAAATAAGAGCAACAATAAATTAAGTCACCCCCCCCCCAGTCAGCTCACCCCATCACCCGACATGCACAGCCATCATAGTCGGTGACTTATAATAAAAGCAAGTCTTTAAAAAATCCCCCCAGCCTGGAGAACTGCTAGCACTCCCACCAGTCACCTAGCAGGGGTGGCCCAGCGTGCTGGGCTGGAGTCTCATCCAACGTGGCTCACAGTCTTGATTCGTCTACATAGAGGTGCGGCAGACCGTGGTGGGTGTAGCGGGGGTGGCAGATTACGTGCAGCCCTTGTTGCAGGAGCTAGCAGCACTCTGGCCCGCTCACCCTTGGGCCAAAATGCTCCCAGGGGCAGGGCAAAAAACAAAGCACCCCCAAGAGGGGAAAGAGATGGCCCCCACTCCCAGGAAGGAGCCTCGGTGTCAGCAGTCTGTAGGGAGTGTGCTGGCAGGGGCAGGTGGGTGGATGGATGGATCGAGGGTGCTGGGACAGGCAGGTAGGCACAGTACAGTCTGACAGTCCCCCACCCCAGGACGACCATGCCACCTTCCCATCACCTTTGCCCCTGCAACATCACCGCTTGAGCCCAGAGCTGGGGACGCCCCTATACTGGGAGCCTTGGGGACGCTGGAGCAGACCCCACCATGGGCTAGGCTGGGGCCGTGCGCTTGCGGCAGGCCTCGGGCCGCTCCTTCTTGCTGCGGCGCTGGTGGGAGATAAGGAGGCCACGACTGCGGAAGGCCTCGCCGCAGCCAGCGCAGCGGTAGACCCGCTCGGCCGCGTGCAGGCGCTGGTGCCGCGTCAGGTTGGAGTTGCGGCCAAAACTCTTGCCGCACTGGTGGCAGCGGTGGGGCTTCTCACCCGTGTGTATGCGCTGGTGGCGGGTGAGGGTGGAGCTCTGGCTGAAGCTCTTGCCGCACTGGCCGCAGAGGAAAGGGCGCTCGCCGCGGTGGATGACCTGGTGGATGAGCAGGTGGGAGTTGCGCACAAAGCTCTTCCCGCATTCGGCACAGTGGTGCGGCCGGTCTCCGCGGTGGATCCGCCGGTGACGCACGAGGTCCGAGCTGCGGCAGAAGGTCTTGGTGCATTCGGCACACTTGAACGGCCGGGGCTGGGCTTCAGGCTTCCCAGTATCGCCCACAGCAGTTTGAGTGGGTGGCTCCACCGGCTGCTGCTCTGCTGGGCTGCCGTGCTGCTGCCCTGCCCTGCGCGGGGCCCGTGAGCCTTTGCCTTTGGGTCTTCCTAGGGATGCCGCGCTGGGCCTCAAGGCTTCTGTCACCTCCAGCTGGGGGCTTGCACATGGCACGAGGTTTCTGGCCAGAACTAGGAGAGAGAAAAGCCAAGCATTAGCTGCAGGGGAAATGGCTGTGCAATGTGATGCCCTGCTCCCCACACCCGGCTTCAGATGCAGGAGGAGAATATATTTTGTATTCCATGTTTTAAATGAGTGATTCTCAACCTTTCTTGATTCAAGGCATCCCTCGTTAGACTCAAGGCGCCCCTCGGAAAATGGCAAGCTCTTATTTTTTTGTAGTGAAAAAAGGAGTGAAAACGAACAGAGCATTTCTTCTGTTGCAAAGACCTCCGAGGGACCACAGAAGGCCCGAATGGTTTTAAAACAGTGGATTCCTGTTTGACATCTCTGGGTTTATCTTGTGCATCGTGTTTGCATGCTCAACAGTGTTAATATTGAGTGTCTTCCCATGGCGCCCTTGAAGGGATTCCCAGGCACCCTGGTTGAGAATCGCTGCTTGGAATCTCATGGGTTTTGTTTTAAAGAAAACCCTGGTTGAGAATCACTGCTTGCAAATCACTTCAGCCAGTGATTTGCAAGCCAATCTGGTGATTTTGAGAAGGGGATTGTCACCTCCTGTCACAGGCAAGTTACCCCTCCCCAAAGGGGCTGTGGAAACAGAGCCAAATTGTTTTTTGGGTGTTTATGGCTTTTCCTGGGGGAAATTGCTGGGGAGTTTTGAATACCCCGCACCTCTTTTTGCTGTGCTGGGTGTGCCACTATATTCCTCCTCCCAAGTACTCTGATCCCAGAAGCAGTTCATTCTGAATCACAATGATTAGCATGCGAGAGACAAGGATTGAGAGAGACAGCGTGCGTGTCTACATGTCCATTTACACCAGCTTAAATTTATTGCACAGTAAGTTACTGATTAGTAAGCAGAAATAAGCCAGCATCTACATATGCAGGCATTAAGGCGTATTAACACTGTGCATAGACTGACTTGGGACTAACGTTCATCCCAAGTCAGTCCACACACGCAGTGTTACCACACAGTAAGGCGTCTATACGTGCATTGCTGTGCAGGAACTAATTGGGCATAAATTTGATACCTGCATCATTTGATACCTGGCATCATGCAGGTATCAAATTTATGCCCAAGTCGGCATATGTCGCCATATTTACTGCGCAGTACGGGTGTGCACGTGTAGACGTATGCCTGTACTATGCAGTAATTTCAGATACTGCACAGTAAATGTGCATGTGTAGCTGCACCTAGTTTGAAGGGAGTTGAGATGCATAGGCCAATGATTGCGCCCAGTGCTAATACGGCAACCCTGGGAAAGAACAATGCCTCAGTTTCCCTGCTCCCTACTGAATTAGCCAAGAGATCCTCATCTCAGACAACCGGGTGGGAAAACAGAAATTTGAACTTGAACTATATAAAACTCCCACACACAAAACTAGAGCCTGGAACTTGCCCCAAACCCTGAGGATGGATTTGGAGGGCCCTGAGACCACACCATCCTGTAGTGTGTATAGTGGTGTATTCCCTGCTGTACGTAGCTGCTCTCGTTAATATTGCCTGATGGATAATATTCCAATAAACCACTGTACAGGGGAAAAGCTTGCTTTGGCTTCTCTGGATAAATACAAGCCCCTAGAGACATGGTGGGTGTACCAAAATCAACGTTTTCCACAGAAAGAAAACTCTTGGGACCAACCCTATCCCATCACCCCCTCCCTTCCATCCCCTAGTCCCCAAGTTTTCCATGAAAAATAGGCTAGGTAGGAAATGCCTGTCCACCTGACATCAAAGCAAACCCTCAGGCTTAGCTAAATTCACACCAGCAACCCGTGGGCCAGTGGGCCCCACCCTGCAGCTCTGCAATCCCTTGGAAACCGCTGCAGTGACTCCAGGTTGGCAATTCCCTCCTAATTCAAAATAATTAAAAAAGGCACCTGTTTATCTTTACTAGGAGAGTTAAAAACAATTCGGTGCTATGGAATATATTCGTGTGTGCATTTCAATAGGTCGAGGGATATTATTACTCCACCTGGAAGGGAAAGGGTGCAGTGGGCAGGATTTATTTTGCTTTAGATCACTGGTTCTCAACCTTGTTTAGGCTTAAGCTACCTCTCAACAGACTTGAGGCACCCCTTGGGAAATGTCAGCTTACTTTTCAGTCAGTTTTTGTCTGCAGGAAGGTAATAAAGCAATGTTTTGCCTGCAAAAAACCATATCATGCCCGCACCAAGCCAGAATATTTTTAACATTGTGGCTTTCTATTTGGAATATCTGACTTTATCTTGTGAAACATGCTTGCACACCAAATGGTGCTAACGTTGTGTGGCACCCCACGGCACCCTTGAAAGGCTCTCAAGGCACTCCAGGGTGCCACGGCACCCGGGTTGAGAATCATGACTTTTGCTTATAATACTCCACGCAACATTTGCTTGAACTGTTAGAGCACCACACTTGAGCTAGGAATGCACTTTTCACTATTGTTATTAAATTATTCAGTTGTTATTAAATCCATTAAAAATCACAGGCCTCCAAAAATCTGTTTGCACATGTTTAGGAGACACTGGTTACAACTTGGCTGTTAAATCCACCAAAGATTCGCCCTGCGTTGATTGTGTTCCAGCACTGGTATGGGCAAGGGATGGCCATCCAAGTCCTCATAGCTCCTATCAGTGACGGTATGCTGTGTACAGGATAGCCACCAAGTGACTCTCTACCTCTCTGTGGCTGCAGGATGTGTGCGCCAATTCTCCCGTCATTGCTGGCTACGCTTCAGGAGTGCAGAAAAATACTTGGGGTTATAATGGACTGCAAGCTGATTACCAAGGATCCTGGTTTTGTCTGATAGAAAAAAAAAATCCCCAATTTTCAGATATAAAAAAAGTAACCCCAAAATCCATATTTTCCATGATTAAAATGAAACACCACTCTACACAAACACACACATTAGTGGGTTAAAAAGTGGAGATTTTTGTTTTATCAGAGAAAATCAGGATCCCTGCAGATTACCGATCAACAGTGGCATATTGCTGCAGAAAGAAGGCTACTAGAGTATGGGTCTATATTAAGAAAGTCACCTGCAATCAAGGGGAGTGATTTGTCCACTCTGTTCAACAGTATTGAAGCCTGATGTTGTGGGAAAATGTGGAAAAACTGGCAAGAGTCCAGCAAAGAGGAAAAAAAATAACCAGAAGGGTAGAGAACATGAATTGCAAGGAAAGGTTGGAGAAACTGGGATTATATTTAATTTAGAGAAAAGACGACTGAGAGGGGTTTCCTAATGGTCTTTGAATTAAAAGATGGTTGGTGGGCCAGGAGCCCTCTTCCAGTTCTAGGTTGCTAGCTATCAAAGTCACGGTGCAAGGCACGGACGAGACCTTATCTGAAATGCTATGTGCGGTGTTGGTCAATCAGGTTGAAGAAAGAGAACTCAGGCTGGAGCAGAGGCAGAGAAGGGTGAAGGATTTTAAGTCAAAATACATCTAGGAAGTTACAACCCAAAAACAATATTAAAAGAATACTGAAATTGTTAGGAAAGGAGGTCTGTGCAGCTTTAAACTGGCTTCTTTGTGCCTCTGTATTACAATATGTTTTTTAATGCACATGACCGCAGACTGTTTTCCCCATAGTACCCCTGCCTCCTTCAGCACAGACGGGGCGCTTGCACGTGTAATGACATTTCCCCTTTCTTGCATTACTGTTTGCACGTGTGGGTTTCCCTGACGCTTTAAAAGCCTTCCTGGTGCACTAAAGACGGTTTTGAGCTCTAGGGATCAATCAGGACAGGGCAGTAAACAAGGCTGCTATCTGCAGGATGCCGGCTGCAATAGTTGCAGAAGGAGGAAGGGCACAGTGAATAAGAAAGGAGACTGCAGGGAATGAAAATCTAATGATTAAGGAAGTTGAAGCTATCCTGGGGAACTTGAGCTCTATCCCTGCCTCTGCCGCAGAGTTCCTATGTAATGCTGGTCAAGTCACATGTACCAAAGTTTTCATAAGAAATTGCTGTGTGTTCCTCATTTGCTGGGTGCCCAATACGTAGCAGCACCAGCCTGATTTGCAGAAGTGCTAATCAGTCACAGTTGAAACAAAGGTTAATTGTAGGTCTGAACTTACAAAGTACTATACAAAGACTCAATATCCTGAAAAGCTATCCCAAAATGGGGCACCTAGGATTAGTGGTGACCTCTGATCATTTTGTCCTTGATTCCTTATGCGTAAAAGGGAGGACAGTAATCCTTCCCAACTTTACAGACGTGCTGGAAAGGTACATGATGAAAGTAGCCTAGAAAACCCTATCAGGGAATGAATAGCTCTGTAGTCGGCATTCAGGTTTGGATGATGTAAAATGACTAATGCTTGGGGCCGAAAGGTGAATAAGTAGGATCAAGTAGCTTACCCATCCCATGATCACCATCCATCCTGGGGTCTGAATGAGGTAGGGGCCCTGTGGAAAACATGAAATGTGTTCATGTCACTAGAAATCATCACGATGCAGATACCTGGGGAGGCCATGGAAAGTTTGTTGTTTCAAGGCTGGGTGGGGGGACAACTATGAGCCTCCCGTTAGACTTCTGGCATAAATGCAAGCCAAAGGATTTCCAAAGGAAATCATTAATAATCATTACTCTATTTATGGGGAGAGGAGAGTTGAAATTCCCCAAGGACCAACTTCTCTCTTCAGCTTCTAGGCAGGGTCATAATAGGAGAAGAAGTGGGGCAAGAAACCTAACTGGTTTTTAAGATGCATCATGGTGGTTACAAGCAGGATTAGATGATGTGGTTACTTGTAACAGCATGGGACTGGGCTGGATCACCCAGGAGCTCCCTTCCAGTCCTGTGTCCCTAGGGAAGGAGAAAGCAAGCCTTCCTGATTCAGCTCCCCTAGAGTCTAGACCCAGCTTATTCCCTCCTTAGTCACTATCTGGCCCAATAGCCCATATCAGACCGCTACTGCCCAACCCCAGATGCCAATCCCTGCCCATTCCCAGCTGCCATCCATTGTCCCTTCACCTGCTAAAGTAAAATTCTCTGGCAAATGGATGAGTTGGGGGTAAATGTGTAGTTATTTATTTCAGGGATGTATTTGGTCGCCGTGTTGGTCTGAGACAAAAAGAAATGCAAAACTTTAGAACTCTTCGGTCAGAGATGATATCTTTTATTAGAGCAAGAAATCACAAAAAAAATAGTTATTTGACGATCATAGTTTCATAGTTTCTAGGGTCAGAAGGGACCTGAACGGATCATCAAGTCCGACCCCCTGCCCTGGGCAGGAACAAGTGCTGAGATCATAATATCCCAGCCAGATATCTATCCGACCACCTCTTGAAAATCAATAGAAAATCTCCATAGGCAAATTAGGAGGAGACAGAGTCCAACCTCTAAGTATCAAATATCAATAGAAAAATCTTAATTCTCATCCTAGGACGCATTCTCCAGACTGCAAATAATTCTGACAGTATTTTCTTCGTTTTCACACACTTCTTCATTTTTCCCCCAATTTACTCCCTGTCGTTCTCTTATTTCTTTTCTGAACTCATTTTTCAACATCTCCTTCGAAGTGTGGAGATCAAAACTAGACACTCTCTCCCTTACTGGCCTCTCTAACACTGTAGATGGAGGTAATTCAACCTCCTACTCCATATACCCCTGCATATGCATCAAAAGGTTATGCCTGCCCCCTTAGCTATACCATCAGGCAGGAAACTCATAACTAAACTGTTGATCTACTGTGGCTCCTACATCTCTCCAAAGTGCCCCTCTATTCCATATATGTGACCTAGACTTTTCACTCCTAGATGAATGGCCATGCATTTGGACTGGATATAAATACATGTTGCACAAATTAGGCCACTTGACTGATTCTGATTGCTCCATATAACAGACTTGTCCTCGTGGCTATATATCACTCTGCCGGGTTTTTTGGCGGGGGTTTTGGTGTTATCTACAAATTTTACTGCTAACAATTTTTCTACTTCCTTCCAGTTCACTGATGAAAATATCAAATAGCTTCAGGCCAAGAGCACCTCTTCAAAGACATGGCAGGCGAGAAGGGGCAGCGCCTGGACCATCTAGGCAGCACTGAGACTGGGTCTCACCCTGATGTCGCTGACGGGCAAGGTACCCACAAAGAAGGCACCAAGGCCCTACAACGCCTACCAGCGACACAGGGGCAGAGAAATATTGATTTTCTAAATTTTTTAGGGGCCCTGCGGGCTGGATAGAATGGCCTGGAGGGCCGCATTTTGTCTACCCCTGGGCTAAGACAAAAGCCACAGTTACTTCTAGCACAACAGCTTGTGAGTTCACCCAAAAAAAGAATATGCAGAACTGTTTGATGTGACCTATTTTCCACAAAACCATGTTGAGTGTTATTCATTATTCTGTCATCTCTTTTTCCCCCACTGATAACATGGCTTATTGCCCTCTCAATAATTTTGCCCAGGACAAACATCAGACTAACCAGTCTGAAAGCTCCTCAGTTCATTCTGTCTAAACTTTTTTTTTTCCAAATACTGGTTTGACCTCAGTTTTATCCCAGCCCTCTGTGGCTCCTCTAGTATGTCAGGAATTATCAGAAGAAAGAAAAAAACCCCTCAACACTTGTTCTTCCCAATCCCCCAGAGGACGGAGGAATCAGAGGGAGGGTGGTAGAGAAACAGCCTCATAGCAAACTCGAAATGCAAGCAGGAGCCAGGGGCAGGAAAAGGGGCAAAGCCGTAATAGGTGAGGGGGTGGGGAGACAGGAAAAAGAGGGTGTAGGAAGGTTAGGAAAAGGGTTAAGACGGAGAGAAGCAGGTGGGGGAGAGCAGGAACTCAGTGCTCCATTCAGTGCACAGGATGGATGATGCTCGCTGAATAGGCAGCTTTCAATGGGTCTTTTTATCCTTCCCATTCATCATTGCGGGCCCTACTGCGCACCATACAAACCACGCACTGAATGCAGAACGATCAGCTCTTCGTGGGATCTTCTGCCCTGCCCTCACTGCACATCTTCTGCACTTATAAACATCTGTGAATTTATCTGCCAAGCACTCCTCTGGGGCAGGGCATCATCACCACCCCTATTTCCACACATAGAGTGATTAAAACTAAAACAGCCAGAAAAAATGCCCACTGCATTTTTCAGAGCCTTATTGTTTTAGCGCACCCTGTATGTGCGAGCAGAGCTCCCCTTGACCTCTGCCACAGCTGAGTGCCCAGCATGTCTGGGACTCAGACCCAAGGGTCTCAACTTGGCCACCCGGACACAGAGGAAGACAAAGTGACTAAGGACTTTGACCAAGATTACAGGACTTGCCGAGCATCACGTAGGGACTTTGGTGTGGAGACGGTGGAGGGAATCCAGTTCTTGTATCCTTATCAGAGAAAAACACATCCTCCAATGTCTTTGCTCCGGTGAGCATCTAATAATGTGTGAGTGATGCTGGTTCAAATTTGGAGTCTGACGTTAATATACAACTACAAGGAACAATATGCAAAGCAGTAAGGACACCTTACACAATGCCATAGGAGACTCCCCATGCCTGAAGAAGGGGGATTGCACCCAAAAGCTTGCAAAGAACCTTTTCCTAACTACTCCATTGGTCCAATAGAAGATATCCCATCTACCCAAAGAGCCTAGCCTGACCATACCATATGGATGGGTAACATATGGTACCAGCTATGGGGTGCTGACTCCACGGTTCGTTCCAAAATAGAAAAAAAAATGACTTTTTAAAGTGTTTTTTTTTATCTCTACCAAACTCCATGATAAGAAGTCTTATGTGATCTGAAACAGGGCTGCTTAATGTGAGCACTTTAGCTCAATTAAGAACTCTAACCTATTGAATAACATTTCGAGCTTGTACCCCTGTCACATGCCCTAAGAAGTACATTTCTTCCCAAGAAATCCTTATTTAGATGGTAAAATAGCATTTATACGCTCCTCCAGACAAATGGCCTGGGAAATGTGCTGACAGTTACAGACCCAATATATCCTTCATGTTTAAAACAAGATACAAATTTAAGAATTAAAGACACCAGGCTGCAGACAGATACACAGGCAGTGAGATTTTCCCAAACTTACATTTTTTTTTGGAGAGTAATAAAGTAATGTTTTGGCCTAGAAACCTATTGATTTGGAGCACAAAAGCACAAACAACAGGAGGCCATTATTAGACTTCACAGTCTAGTATTGGTATTGGTATACCAATCGGTATTTTTTCTAGCTCTCTAATGAGATCTACAGTCATCATAGGTAGATGGTGTTGAACCCTAGTCAGACAGGATACATTCGTGCAGGAAGAATGAGAGAGGTGACTTAAATCACTATTTCTGGTCTTGTTCGTTCTAACAACTCACAGTCTGTCCTACTATAGTGAAACAGGGAACCCTAACCCTGTTACCAGAAAGCCAGCCGGTCCCTTTAAGGCCAGAACTTTCTGGGCCCAGCCTACTGGCAAGGTAGGGGTTAAAAGCTGAGCCTGGCCAGCTAGTCAGGTGACTGGAAGGGGGCGGACCAGAACTATAAAAACCCTGGGCTTGGCAGCAGTTGGAGGCAGTGGCTGAAGGGGAAGGAGATTGTGCATGTGAGCTCCATGGAGAGGCTTAGCTGCTGGTCTGGCTGCTGCGAGAAGGGAACTCTTGATGAGTCTCAGAGAAGTGGCGACAGTGCCACAGGGAGGAGCATCGCAGACGAAGCACCAAGCCACGAAGAAATGTAAGCTGGCATGTTGCCTTCTTTAATTTCTACTTTTTTTGTGTGGCTACTACCCATGGACTTACTGTTTATATATATATTTGTGGATCGAGACTGGTGGTTTGTGGTCGAGGCTGTAGGGGAGAAGGAGGCCTCATTAGTGCCTTGGGTGCAGTCATAAAAGGCCAAGGGGGCCTGGTGCACCAGTGGGTGCAGGTGTGTGCTTTTGGGCTGGGCCAGTGGGGGTGTGGGGCCGCTGCCCAGCCTTGAACTTGTGACCCGCCAGCTGTGGGGCTAGTGGATGGGTCTCTAGGCCAGAGAGCTTGGGATCCATAAGGGAAGTAAAAGGAGGGCCATGAGCCCCCAAGATTAAGGAGCTAGAGTCTCAGTGTCAAACCCTATGTGGTAGGTTTTACACTGGTAGACCTAGCTAGAGAAAGACAGGGGGCAAGACCCATGGTGGCTGAGAACCCCAACATAGGAATACAATAGGCAGTCTCCTACTTGTAAGAACATCTGTATAATATTTACATCAAGACGTGGCAGGCAGAGGAACAGTGGGAAACAAGAAGCATTAAGGGACTTCAAGGGCACTCTAACAGTGGGATACAAGAAGCATTAAGGGACTTCAAGGGCACTCCTCATAGGCTGCAGATGGCAAACACAGAAAAACAAAAACAACAACAACAAAAAATGCTGCTGGGGAGGGCAACCTGTTACATATAGTCTGTAGGTATACCTGCACACAAATAAGGGCCAAAATCAAATAGAATCCCCTGCTTTTAATTTTTGACTCCATTGCTTTATAATGCTTTATTTGATCTATTTTTTTTCATCATCATATTCTGCTCAGTTTTACTTTTTGTTTAAATTAGTAGAATGTCTGCTTTCATTGTATGCTTTTACCAGGAACCACAAACTCATTAATTTTATTACCTAATATAAAGTGGGCGCATCTACACACTCATTAATGCACCTTTAGATACTGCGCAATTAATTTAGTGCTCACTTAATAGAGCACTAACTAAATGTGCAGTAGAGTTACTGCGCTGGAGCATAGCTATTTAGTAACAGTTACTGAATATTAGCCAAATGACACTGCACAGTAGGCTATTAGCATGAGTTCTGCTGTGACACACTACTGCGCAGTGTTATTCAGCTAATATTCAGTAAGCATCTTGTGTCAACGTGCCCAATGTTACTGTTGATGTATATTAACAATGTAATATTGTATATAAAGCAATTGGGGCTCGTAGTAGAGATGATATCTTTTTATTAGACCAACATGATTTTTGCAAAAAAAAATTCTTTAATTGCAAGCTTTCAGGCACAAACACCCTTCATCAGGCATTGGAGAAAAGATTGGAACAGTTCTCCTGGGTAGAAATGATGGTTCATATTTTTTTTTTTTTTTTTCCTCCAGACCAATACAGTCTAGAGGAAGAACATTTTTTTTCTTTAGACCAATATGGCTACAACCTGGATACCTGACACATGGAAGACACTGAATTTTAGCCCTTTTCATTAAAAAAAAACAAAAAAAAAAAAAAAAAAAAAAAAAAAAAAAAAAAATGTTTGTATGTTCCCAAGCAGGAAGCAGCTGTGACCACCTGATACACTGCCCCTGTCTCTGTTTCAAGGTGACTTGTATCATCACAGATGCTTGCATATAGGTGAGAGACTCCAGACCAGCTATGAACTCACTGCCCAGAGGAGTTTTCCATCTACTGACTCCTCTATGCAATATGAACTTTCATTTCTACTTAGGAGAACTTTTTACAATCTTTTTTTTTTTTTTTCTCTGATGCCTGATGACAGATGTTTGTGCCTGAAAGCTTGCAAATAAAGGTTTTTGGGGTTGGTTTGTTTGTTTGTTTGTTTGTGCAAAAATCTTGTTGGTCTAATAAAAGTTACCATTTCTACTGTGAGTCCTGACTGCTTTTTCCTCTAGACCAATACACCTACAAACTATATATTGTATATATGCACTCTACAAAGCCTAGGAAAGGGATGCACCCCACACTACAGAGAGGGGCAAAAGTCTGTGCCAGTCTGATCCAAGGGCAAATGTTCTTCCTGACCCTAAATCTGGCAATAGGTATGACCTTGTGTGGTAGAGCAAGACTATCTACCCATGGATCTCTGGGTTTTTTGGTACTGGCAGGAGACCCAGCCTTACCAGTGGCTCATGTCCCAATGCCTCAAGGGAGGTGACTGCCACCCCCACCCCCGCAACAAGTAGCAGTCATGAGCTGAAAAAAATTCCTTTCTGGCCCCAAAAAAGCTATCGGCAAAAGCTGTGAAGTCTGGAACTACTATGCTCTAGTTCGTTTTATACTCCAATTTGGGAGCTACAGGTGGATGATTCATTGCATTCAAAAATGTGTACTTGCTCTTTCTGTTTTTTGGGTGGAGAAAATTCATAATTGTTTCAAGTAGGAACATTGGTTTTTCATTTCATTTAATGATGGAGAAGTAACCTGCCTCGGTGGTTTTATTTTGATAAATGTCATTATGTGTCTTTCAGTTTTTCTCTCTCTCATAAGATCCTCTCAGGCCACTGCATTCCCCCCAGCATCTCCATGCCAGGCACTGCAGTCCCCTCCCAGCTACTCCTAAGAAGCTCCCGCCTTGCCCCATACCCAGCTTATTACCCGTTTCCTGGAGGGGCTGGGGTTCCTCTTTGATGATACGAGTCGGTTCATACTGAGGCCCACGGGATTCACCCTGTCCTGCCTCCTCTTCCACTGGGGGCACGTGCTCAGGACGGGATGGTGGCTGCTCCAGGTGGGAGCCAGGAGATTCCCAGAATGCCCCAGGGGATGCCATCTTCTCCGAGGTCACTTCCTCGACCTTCACACGCACCATGACCTAGGGACAAGCCAAATACATCACCGCAGAGCTATGGCCTGGGAGAGTTGGGTCTGGGAACGGACATGACAGGGAATAGCCCTCGTAGGTGTGAAGAGGGGAGAGAGGACAGCAGATCTATGCCGGACCCCCGAGGATGGGTCAGGGAAGGCGGACACTGGGAGTGGTGCAAGGACACATGGATGATAACCCTGGTATAAACTGTGTGCAGTGCTCATGGTGTTGCATCACACAACTGATAGCAACACCGAGACAAACGTTAAATGAGGTGATGCTCTTGCAGCGGGGTCCTCCTAAGGTGGACCACAGTACTGCCCGGGGTCTGTGCGACTAAGAACCTAGGAATGGCTAGGCTGGATCGGCCAGAGACTCCATACCAGCTATGAACTTCTTGCCCAGAGGAGTTGTCCATCTATTGACTCTTCTGTGAAATCCTATGAAATATGAACTTTAATTTCTACTTAGGAGAACTTTTATAATTTTTCTCCAATGCCTGATGAAGGGTGTTTGTGCCTGAAACCTTGCATAGTGGGCAGGAATGGAAGAACCCACAATCTGGGGGTCAGCGGTCCCCCAGGAAGCAATGACCCTGAGTAGCTAAAGATTGGCTTGCACCCTGAGACAGAAGGGTCTCAGTATTCACTCTTAGTATCCTGGAAAGCCATCTTCCCCACCTCGTATGTTGAAACCTGCTACGCTCTTGGATTTGAATTCAATCTTGTGCTGGGAAGTTTCACGGGTTAATGGTGCCTCATGTAGAGGAATAAAAAAAAAAAAATGTGGATTTGGGCATTTCTGATGATCTGCTTTGCTCTTCTATTGAGTGTCTCTCCTAGGAGGTGCCAGGCGTGAGTCTGCCGCGCATCATAATGCAGCACTTACGGCCTCGGGGCCCCACCAAAGAGGGGATTCTAGGAAATGTAGTTTCCACCCTGTCATAGCTCTCCAGGCCAGCTGTCTATATAACCCAGGCTGGACAATCCCACCCAGGGACCCCTGCAGACTGTCCCAGGGTTCCCAGCTAGGCTGGCACATCGACTGCATAAAGAAATACCCCATCTCAATCCACAGACTGCAAAGGAGGAATGCCTATGCTCTACGGTGGTTATTTCCTATACTTCTGGGCTTTGCTGGTTGCCATATGGAGCCAGGAAGTTTTTGGCCCTCCTACTGCTACATATGTCAGGAGTTGGGATTTTTTTTTCCCCTCCTTCTTTGCCTTCCTCAGAGGTACTGGGGGTTAGCTGCAGCCAGCGCTGGAGATTTTGCTCCTGCTGGACTAAAACCCAGAGATTTCTGGCTAGAGGCTATTGCCTCTCCAGTCAGAGTCAGACCAGTTGTCATATATAGGATCAGGAAGGAATTGTACCCTATGGCCAGACTGGTATACAGTGGGCGTGTCTACACAAGACACTACTGTGCATGTATTTAGTACATATGTTAGCAAGTATTAAGTAAATGCGCAGTAACCAGGGTTATTGCACAGTAGCAATAAAGCTACCGTGCAGTAGCCTAATAATACTGAGCAGTAGCGTGTTAGCACTGTCTGTGCTGGCACGCTACTGCTCAGTCAATGTTTCCTGCAGACATGCCTACTATGGGGGATTTTGCCTTGCTCCATAGTGGGGTGCAGTGGGAAGGGAAGGGGGGCAGGGGCAGTGCGGTCCCCTTCCTTGGATCTCAAGCCTGTTTTAACAACCCTCACAGCAGCATGACCCTGGCCACTGTTGTCCCCCTCCTTTACGTGTGGCAGGCTAGCGTGCTGTGCCTTGTGGTTGTGTGTCAAGGTTGATTGCGTGGTTTTTCTAATAGGTTTATATAGGATAATTTGGATCAGGATGATCCTGCCTCTAGTGGGAAGATTGGACTAAATGACCCCCAGATGTCCCTTCCAGCCCTATTTTTCTTTGGCTCTAAGTGTTGGAGAAGCCACCCTGTCACAGCAGCCCTCCGTGGCTGATGTCCTTCTTTGTTCAACCCTGGCAACTTTCTTCCAGCATGAACATGTCTCCCTTCAGTTCCCAGCCTCATGGGGTTTTGTTCTGCCTTTGTGTGAGGATAAAGACCCCACTGGTAGCAGACACGAGTTAGATGTGGCCCCATGTAAAACGTACCTACCCGAGACATCACAGCCCCTCTTAACCTTCTCCAAGAGAAACGAGACAGACAAGAGTTGGAGAAGCCATAGGGGGTGGAGTTGTTCAGATTTGCTTGAGGGTTTAAATTTTTGCAGAGACAACCACCCCTGGGAGCATCTTCGCCTTCAAACTTTCCACCCCCTTTCCACTCTGCCTGTGGGCGGCAGCCCTCAGGACGATCGTACCCTGAGACAGGTGGGTTTTGGTATATAGTGTTAGCATCCTGGAAAGCCATCTTCCTCTCCATCTATCACAGCCTCTGTGTTTGTATACCTCCGTCACAACCCATTACCCTCCTCCTCCTCTCCAAGTCCTGACCAACCCCATACTGTCGGGCTCTGATCTTGAACAGAAGAGTCCCAGAGCTACGGTCCCCTTCCTCCAGGAGCAGGATACTCATTATCACCCATGTGTCTGTGCATGTATATTAATATATAAAAATATATCATTATCTATCTATATAGATAGATAGGAGATGTAGATAGATAGAGATATATAGAGAGGTTCCCGATCCATTGGTTGAAACCCTGTATGTTCTCAGACTCGCACTATATGTTGTGCAGGGTGGTGCCATGTGTACAACACCCCCCTGCACCCCAAACCTTGCACAGACAGCCCTCGTTGCCTCCCTGTTCTAAGGAGGACATTTCCAACCATGGATGGGGTTTGCAGCACAGCAATGGGACCTGCTATTCAACCTGTCCCATCCAGAGCCTGTGCATATAGTTGGCCCCTTCCTTCCCTCCCCACCCCTGACATGCACAGAGGTGATAAGGTTTAAAGGTCCTCACCTGCTGCTCCCATAGTCCAGCCTCTGGCTGCTCCAGCTGAAAGCCCTCTGCCAAGGCCACCGCCTCGGCGCAGGTTTCGGGGCTGCGTTCCCATACCCAGCCCTGCATCTCCTCGGGCAGGACGGCCAGGAACTGCTCAAGCACCAGCAGCTCCAGCATCTGCTCCTTGCTGCGGCGCTGGGGCTCCAGCCAGCGCTGGCACAGCTCCCGCAGGCGGCTGCAAACCTCCCGCGGCCCCTCGCCGTCCTGGTAGCGGAAGCCGCGGAAGCGCCGGCGCCGCATCTCCAGCGGGGCATCATCCCCCTTGAGGATGGCTGCCTTCACCTTCCCGTAGTCCCCGCTGTCGCTGGCCTCCAGGTTGCTGTAGGCTTGCCGGGCTTTTCCACTGAGGGCTGGTACCAGCCGTGTCACCCACTCCCCTTTGGGCCACTGGCAGGCCTCGGCCACACGCTCAAAGGTGGCCAAATAAGCTTCCATGTCTTCCCCTGGCACCAGCACAGGCAGGTGTGGGGTCACCGTGGCTGGCACAACCTCTGGAGGGGTCCATAAAGCCTGCAGCACCTCCTGCCACTGCACCTCCCAGCGCTGGGGCAGTTCATCCTGCCGCTCAGGCCTGGGCTGGTGTGGAGCTGCCCATCTCAGCAACTCCCCAATGGTCCCAGAACAGACGAGGAGGGGAAGGTTTTCGCCTTGCTCTGCTCCGTCCCCTGGCTCAGGGCCTGCCAGGTCCTGCGCCTCCATCTTCACAGGCGGCAGTGCCCCCTGCTCTAGGGGCACCTGGAGCTGGAGACCCAAATCGGTGCTTGCGCCTAGCTCAGCAGCCATTTGCATCCAAGGAGCAGCTGTGATGCAGGCCAGATCCCCTGCCCCACTTGTACACTTGCGCAGCCTCGCGGGGACATCCAACTTCTTGAGCAGCCTGCAAAAAAGCATCCTGGTTAGACGTTAAACAGTGCTATAAAAGTCTCCCAGTGCCTGACAAAGGGTTTTTGCACCCAAAACCTTGCAAACTTTTTTCCAGCTATTTAGTTGGTCTAATAAAAGATGCCACATCTACCCAAAAAACGCTGCCCGCCTATGTCCTTAGACCAACACGGCTACAACCAACAATACTGCCATAAAAGAGCTTTTTTTTTTCCTTTTAGGTTGCAAAGCCAATTGCTCACATAGCAGAAAACACCCTGGTTCATGGCTGCTCAAGCCACTTAAACTCTGCCCATTTCTGCCTCTGTTTTGTGTGCTGAATGATGCTGTGCTCTGATAGGGAAACATAAAATGGAAGCATGTAGCTGAACTCTGTAATGCCCAAAGGACTAGAGATTAAATTGCACAGGAAACTGGGAATCTAGCATTTTTTTTTAGCTGGGAATTGCACAGGAAACTGGGAATCTAGCATTTTGACTGCTTGACACATAATGTATATCAGTATACATACATGCATATTTAGGCACGCAAACGTACATGCTCCTTCTACCAAGTTGTGTTGCATGCAGTTGCCAGAGGCTTTTTATTAAGAAGGATAAAAATGAAATACATTTGCCCTCTGTGCAAGCGTCACACACCACTCCACTGGGTTTGAATTTGTACCTACAGCCCAAGAGCACAGACCGCTGCTGTGTAAGTCACAGGGAGAGCTGCTCTGGCTCATATCCAGAAAGGATATGATCCCAGGAGAGGAGCAAGGACCTCTGCATTTTGGCCTGTCCTCAGAGTGTGTGAGCATGTGCCCACTATGGCAGGAGTCTGGCACGTGTGCCACGAGTGGCACAAGCAGCCTCTGCATGTGACACATAGGGGATTGGAGAGGGGACAGACAGGACAGGGGGCAGAAAGCAGAGCAGCAGATGGAGCAGGCAAAGGGGATCGGAGTGGCATGTGGAGAGGGCATGAGTTTAATTTGTGGCATATCTGCCAAACAAGGTAAGACGATCCCAGTGCCGCACCATACACCCAGAGAGTGCCATGGTCCGTGTGCTAGGACTGGGAAGAGCG
>NW_005843497.1:100997-107285 GCF_000455745.1 Alligator sinensis
ATTCCACCCCCATCATAGCTTCTCCAGCACTTCCCAGTTCAGTACCTGCCACAGGTGGGTTGCCACGTACCCAGCCTTTAACTTTCCCATTCAGCTACTCATCAGACCCCCCCGACATCTTTACTGGAGGAAGGAAATAGGCATCGTTAGCCTTTTGCCGCACACCTAAACACCTGAAAAGACCGTGCAGGGACAAAACAAAGGCACTTCTGTAGCCTTGGGGCTCCTCGCCTCAATACCAGTAGCCGGGAGGCACGGGAGCGTCTTGCAGAATTGCTCACCAGAATCATTTCTGACACCAAGGCATCTCGAACACAGGGATTTCATCGCTGTCTGCTATTATAAATGATGCAATGGCCAGAATAGTGACCCCCAACCCTAGCGCCCTGCCTCCACTCGGCGTAGATAGGTCTCCCAGCTCCCTGCTCTCGTTCAGTGCAAACCCCTCCTCACCCATCCCTGCACCCACACACCCAGCACAGATGCACCCTGCCTGACCCCCTGCTTTTGGCTTTCGAGGATGCAGTAAGCATGGCAGGTCTCAGAGGCAGCGGGGCGGGGGGCGGGGGGAAAGCCATTTTCTCAAGAAAGTATCCAGGATGGAGCTGTCCCCCTTGCAGCCCACTTGGTGACACTGCAGGGCAGCCCCCCTCTCCCTTTGGCCCCTGCAGGGGAACGTACCTGGGGGCTCCTGCTCCCCCGTCCCCTCCGTCTCTGCAGCAAACACCACGTCCCACCACCACCTTCTCTTCCCTGAGCTTGGGATTCCTTGACACCACCTGCCAGCTACCCTGGCACCCGGGTGTGGGGGTGCTGGGGATGTCCCTGGGCGATGCTGATGGGCTGGTCCTTTCCTAGGAAGTGACAAGGCTGCTGGAGCAGGGTTAGTCCCACCTTTGCAAAGCTGGGACTGGCCAGGCTTCTTGTCAGTCTGGAGCAAACCCCACCCTTGCCATCCATACCGGGGTCAGATCCTATTGCATTCCCGTTGCTGGCGCCCGGCTCTGCTTTGGAATCTCCCCTGGCAACAGCTGCAGCTCCCGGGGCCTGCATCCAGACAGCCGATGATGGGCACCATGCAAAACCCGACGGGAACGCAGGAGAGTCCTCCCCATCCCGACTAGGCACCAGCCAGACCCTCTGACCCCGGGCATCGCCACGGAGGTTTGAGCCGGGCACGGCACAGACCAGATATGCATTCTCTGATCAGCACTGGACACTGTACAGACACCCAGCGACGGAGCTTGATTTATTGTATTTATAACCCGCCCAAACCGCTCAGAGCAGCTGACCATAAAAAGACAGACACCCCCAACACCAGTCCAAGTTACCTTCCTGCTTTCTATCAGCAGCTGATCCAGTAATTCAGTGGGATGATGTTTTCCTAGAAAATATCTGGCTGTCAAATGAACATTGTCTTCCCTTGTTCATAACACGCCTGGTGTTTCTCACCCGGTCCCATCTGACGTCTTTTTAGGGGACCCCATACTTGGGATGGCATGGTAAGTTGTAAAATATGGCTCAACTTCTTTACATGTGTTTTCTGAAATAACCCCAAATCAATGCCACCAATAAAACCTTTATATACAATGCTACTTTCCACCTTAGGTAGTAGGTTGGAAGCCTGTTTTTGCCACAGAAATAAACTACCATTCATCCAAGTCCTTTACAGGCACCTTTTTCCTCCGCAATGAAAACAAGGAATAATAGTCTCGTCCCATGCCGTGGCAATAAGGAGCTGGGCACTGCACTGTCGCACAGGCCCCTGCTGCATATTACAGCTATAATACAATTAGCTGGCTGACTGCACAATAAATTCAGACTGCCCGCACTTACACTATAATTAGCGCTCCATAAAAATGTCCATCCAGCTATAAAAAGAGCCAACCAGCTGCAATGTCAGTGCTTGGAAATGTGTAACACCTTTGTAGTTGGTTTTCCAGCCAGCTTTGGTTTGAACATGTGGCAAGGCCCACCGTGACCAAGTTTGGGGTGCTGTCCCACAGGGCACTGAATACACGGGGGTAGATTTGGAGGGGCTAATAGCGCTGCATAGCACCGTAGGACTGATCCTGGCGCTCTGCCACACAAGAAGCTGCTCAAATGCACGGTGATAGAGATCCAAGCCGCATTTCACTGACTGCTATCCACCCTAACGGAGCTAGGATCAGAGCAGTCTTTCTCCACAGCAGTCAGAGGTGTGACTGTAGCACAGATAGACGTGCACTGGCTAGCTGACCTCACTAAATATCCAGAGTTTTGGGTGGGTTTCCACAGTCTGGGAGGAAGTTGCAGTACTGTCCCACCTGCACCTCTCTAGCAGAAAGCTGATGCATGAATGCTTCCCTGGAAGGTACACACTGGGCATGTCTACACAAGACACTTTAAGGTGCATTAGCTTAAATTTAAGATGGATTAGGGTGAGCATCTACACGTGTGCACCCTTAATGAGCTTTAAAAATGGCAATTTGGGGCTAACTGCGCCTATGTTTTATACCTGCAGGTATCAAACCTGGGCGTGGATAGTTAAAGCACATTAATGCACGTGTGGATGCGTTAAAGCGCATTAATGCTGCATGTCTTGGGACTAAAGATAGTCCCAAGTCAGTCCACACACACAGCGTTAATGTGCTTTAATGCCTGCACGGGCACACACCTGCCTAAACCTGCATGAAGATAATGAGCATTAAATTTAGGCATACTTAAATACACGTGTAAACACGCCCACTGAGATACACGGCCCCGGCATGAAGCAGCTTATCAGGGTGAGAGGCAGGGGGTGTATTGTCCCCATTTCACAGACTCAAGGATGTCAAGACTATAGGGGACCTTGAGACCATTCAGTCTGCCCTCCTGCATAACTCGAGCCATGGAAGAGAGCTGACCTGCCTTGCCTAAAATCGCACTGAGCACCTGGAGCAGAGCCTCCCCACCCTGAAATGACACCCGTGACAATGTGTTGGTGCCCGTATGTTTAAACACCCACCAACAGACCTGCATGGCACGAATCTGTCCAGTCTACCTTTTGGACTCAATTATATTGTCGACATCTACAACTTCCTGCGGCAAGGAGTGCCACGAGTTAATTGCCCGTTGTATGAAAAAACAAAAACTTCCTTGGGTTTCTTTTAAAACCAGTACCTAATCATTCCCTTGGGTGTGCCTAAGTTTTGATACTGAGAAAAATGGTAAATAATAACTCCTTATTTACTTTCTCCGCTCCGCACCGTTCATGATTTTTATAGGCCTCTGTTAGACTCCCCTCAACTCAATAGCCTGTTTCAACTATCCTCATCGGGAAGCCTCTCCATGCCCCTGCTCATCTTTATTGCTCCTCTCTTGTACCTTTTTTACCTCTATTACATCCCTTCAGAGGTGTCTCTTCAAGGTGCGGGAACCAGAATGGCATGCAGTATTTAGGATGTGCGCACCCCCGTGGCAGAACAACATTTCCATGTTGACCCCGAGATTCATTAAAACCCCAAGGAGCTCAACCTCAATGTGGTAAAGAGCCTTGTACACTACCAATGACCTTGAGAGCGATGCCACCTCGAGTTTTGTTCTCCTGGTAGGGTTGTCCATGGGGGCAAGGTCCAGAATAAGGTTTCCAGTCTAACCATGATCCAAAAATAAAAGTCCTCGGTGGCAGAGCAGGCGGATAAGAAAAAGTACTTTGCAACGGCTGCAAAGCGGGGTGATGGCTGCAGTGGAAGAGAAGCCTCTGGTCATCTAGATATTCCTTGCCATTGGATTAAGGTTTTCCTTCCTGCAAAGTATGGTGT
Organism: Alligator sinensis; assembly: GCF_000455745.1. Classification (NCBI taxonomy): domain Eukaryota; kingdom Metazoa; phylum Chordata; order Crocodylia; family Alligatoridae; genus Alligator; species Alligator sinensis. The sequence continues at coordinate 104,780 of NW_005843497.1, forward strand.
GGTTGCTGATGTGCAACATGCTTGGGTCGGAAGGGACCTCAACAGGATCATCGAGTCCGACTCCCTGCCTAGGCATGGACAAGTTAGGTTTAAAGATGCCACCTTGCCTTTTTCCTGTTTCCTCCCGCCCCCCAATCCTCCTCTTAATAATGCCTGGCACCTGATTTGCATTTTCGATGACTCCTAATACTATGCTGATACTATCCATAATAATACTGAGACCTCTCTTGTCCAGTAGCAGGAGCCCTAGCCTGCCGGGCCAAAGTTCAGTCCTCTCCTTGCTCATGAACTTCCCATGAGAGAAGGGAGCAGGCCCCAAAGCTGATATATCATTGACCCCCGGCTGCTGCACCCCAGACGTAGCCCTTGGCTAGGGGGGCTGGCATAGTGAAGAACAGCTGGGGATGTCTTCCTCAGTGGCTCTGCCCTGGGGTTTAGGATGAAGTTCAATGCAGACGAATGCAAGCTGTTGCACCGATGGGGAGAAAAAAAATAAACACAAATGTAACCCTTCAGCTAGGCGCTGGATAGCAGTAACCAAGGCTGGGTTCAAATTTAGGGGTTTTATGCACATTTTCTGTCTTGGCTCAAACCTCCACTCGGAAACCGAGGAAAAAATTAATGTGACCTGGGTGTTGCACAGTGAGCAAACTTCCCTGCTCACGACCAAAAGCGAACTACAACTGGCTTTATTAAAGCAGGAGAAAGAGGGGAGGGAGAGATGAATCTTAGGAGAAACTTTACCAGTCTGTAAGGCACCCCAGCCATCAATGGTTTATCCCCATCAGCGTAATCAGTATTCTCCCCCATTTCCACGCAGGGAGGACGTGGTCGCCAGCAAGACCAGCGTAGTGCTGCCCTCTGTCCGGACAGCTCAGATCCATCGTAGAGAAGCGGGGGCTGCCCCCTCTTTCCTCTGGACCCATGTGGTCCTGGTCTTCCCTGGCTCCTTGGACCCCTTTCCTTGATCCTTAGCATCAGCCATCGGCATCCCGGGCGGCATGCCCCTTGAGCCCTTCCCCTCTGCTGCGGCCACACAAGTACCTTCGGTCCCTCCTGGGCCCTGGCCCCAGACAGACCAGTTGAGGCTGCCGGCCCATGCTCTGGGGCCCCTCCATAGGTCCGAGCTCCGGACCAAGCTCACTGGGAGCCCTCCGCAGGTCTTCACTAACACAGCCCCTTCCTTCACTGGGCTCATCTGGACCCCTTGCACTCTGCCCCAGCTCGCTGGGCTCACCCAGACCCTGCAACGGGTCTCCTAAACACTCAGCCCCTCTCTCAGGGCTCACCTGGCCCCCCAATAGGCCACTGACTCATAGCCCCCTTCTCAGGGCTCACCCCACACCGGTCCTCAGGACCCTCCTCCCTCCTCTTAGCTCCTACCCATACCTCCAGATACGGTTTTCCTTTCTAGTAGCCAAGAGCTGCTGCCTTCCTGGCCTGCCCTGCTGCAGGTTTCCCTGAACACGAGGATGCTCGGGATTCATTAGCAAATGAAAGCTCCTTGGGCCTGACCCTTTCCCAGGAGCAGGTAAGTACTTGCTCCTTACTCATGCCTACAACACTCTTGACGTTGACTGATGCTATGGCCAACGTGGCTATTAGCAAAGATTTAAACAGGGGCACTTCACCATCGTTTTCTCATCCTTTCTCCCTCCCCCAAGCGCTGTCTTATCACCATTTGCATCGTTGGCCTGAGCTTTCTGGGTGGGGGGCCTCTAGAGAGGAAGACACCCACTCCTTCTGCCCCATCTCTGCTTCTCAGCCTTTTCCCTATTTTTCTCCTCCTCCTCCACCCTTCCTGTGTTGGCCAAGCCAACAGTTTTCTGTTGGCGCTTTCAGGGAGCCACTCCATTCCCTCCTCTTCCTTTTTCTCCCAAGACACCCCATCTCTTTCCCCGCTCTTGGCAGTACTAGTCTCCCCTTGCTCCTTTTCTTCCTCTTACCTCTTTCTCCAGCAACCTCACCAAGAACCCCTCAAAAATCCCTTCCTGGCTCTGCTGTAGGCTCTCCTCCACCACCTTCACCCTTGGCCTGGCTGGTAGGAGCTCCAGTAGTGGACTTGGGTGCCTCCCTATGGTCAGAGTCCAGAAGACAAGCATTTCTGCATCTACTTTTGTAATGCACCATCCTTTTCTCCTTAAGAATATGCCACAAAAAACAGTGAGAACTGCCTTTGGGAAGCAGGCTTTGAACTCAGGCCTTGTGAGGACGTAGCAGGTGACCTTACCTGACCTGCACACATGCGCCTCTCTTGCAAAGGGGTGGTTAGGATTGCAGGTCCTTTGTCTCGCACTCCCCCATCTACACACATTGCCCCCCAACCTACCCAGCCCCTCAGAAATGCACCAAGAGGAAGCATCAAGAGGTGTCAAATAAAGTCCCATTCCTTCCCTTTTTCTGTGGTCACCTCCAACAAGACAAACCAGCTCTCCTGCCAAAAAAAAAGAGAAACTCATCCGAAAGTCAATAAGTTATTTTCTTAAACGCTGTAATGTAGGGAGAG
>NW_005843497.1:107316-114466 GCF_000455745.1 Alligator sinensis
GAGCAGAGGGAACAATTATGAAGAAGATTCACAGAAATTTAGGGCTGGAAGGGACCTCGTGAGATCATTGGGTCCAGCCACAGCCATCAATTGAGACTTAAGATCACTTCCTAGCACCCAGACTTGAACTGCTAGTCTTTAGGGTCCCAGCTCACCACTCAAGCCCTTCAGTCACAAGCCTAAAGTATTGTCAAGAGGGGGATTTGAGCCCAGGCCTCCATCAGAGACCAGAACACCCGAAACCATTCAGCCATCCTAACAAGAAACGACCGAGGATGCCCAGTGATGGGTTATTCACTTCTCTGAGTAGCCCCTACAGGACAATCACAGAGCCAAATTGCTTTTGTACGGGGGCCTCGGTACTCATAAAGGGAAACTATGCAGAATTTCATCCAGAGGATGTCCTCGTGCTTTCCCCACCCTTGCACCTTTTTCAACACCCAGAAAAGGACCTCTACTCCCTCCTGGGAAAGGTTGCTTCAAAAGTGCAGGGTCCTTGCTGCAGAGCAGTACATGGGTGCAATGCCTCGAGCGTGACCAACTCCTGCTGCCAAGGGTTAGCAACAACCCCTGAATTAAAGTGAATCCTCTGGAAAAGGAAGGGGCTGGGGAATAGCAGAGATATCTGCCCTGGAAAGGGTTCTGGTCTTTTCAGATTTCATGGCTCTGGAGAGGACATGGGGACCAACCACAGGGAATATCACGTGTAGTTCTGGGGCTTTCCTAGAAGACGATGCATTACATAGAAGGCAAGGAAGGGGAGGAGGGCAGGGCGAGTAGCGGACACCCGCTGGTGCACAGTTCTGCAGGGAGGCTGAAGAGCAAAACTTGCCAAACTGGCCTCAGGAGGTGGCAGTAGCCGTTCCTTGCAGACACCTGATGGGCATGAGCAGGCCTGGGAGAGGGGTGATGTGGGGGTGAGGAAAGGCAGGGCAGGGAATGCTTCCCCAGCCATAAATATCCTCCTTCCTGCAGCTCCAGAGCAGAACCTGGAACCAGGAGAGAAGCCAAAGCTTAGAGGTGGCCAAGGACAGCTGTCCTGTTTGCCACTTGCAACCGGCTGTCCTGTGCAGGCAGTTGTACTGTGCAGGCACTTCTCCGTCTGGGAGCACGGACTGCTTTTGGAGAATGATGGGAAGGATGACACAGAGATCATCTCCTTACCGATTCCCCCAGCATCTGGGCTGGCCTCTGTCTCCAGTGTTTCCTCGTAACCCCTCCCTCCCAGTTACAACTTGGGGGACAGCCTCTGGGTCCTTTAGTGCCCTGCAAGGTTCAAAAATTGGGTGAACTCTTTCTGCAGTTGACCCATGAGGCTTGGAGGTTGCGGGTGCTGAGCAGCTAGACATCCACAAGCCCTGGAAGAGTTATGGATGCTCCTGGGTGTGGATGCACTGGTGCCGGGCCAGGCTGGAGGACTGGGTGAAGCTCTTCCCACACTCCGAGCACTGATGTGGTTTCTCCCCGGTGTGGACACGCTGGTGCCGGGCCAGGTCAGAGGACTGGCCAAAGCTCTTCCCACACTCAGGGCACCGATGGGGCTTCTCTCCCGTGTGGATGCGCTGGTGCTGGGCCAGGTGGGAAGAGTGGCCAAACCTCCTCCCACACTCAGGACACTGATACGGCTTCTCCCCGGTGTGGATGCGCTGGTGCTGGGCCAGGTGTGAGGACTGGGTAAAGCGCTTCCCACACTCGGAGCACCGGTGTGGTTTCTCCCCAGTGTGGATGCGCTGGTGGTGGGCCAGGTGGGAGGAGTGGCCGAAGGTTTTCCCACACACAGAGCACTGATGTGGCTTCTGCCCTGTGTGGATGCGCTGGTGATGGGCCAGGCTGGAGGAGAGGGTGAAGCACTTCCCACACTTGGGGCACTGATGCGGCTTCTCCCCGGTGTGGATGCGCTCATGTTCGGCCAGGTGGGAGGAGCGGGTAAAGCTTTTCCCACACACAGAGCACTGATACGGCTTCTCCCCGGTGTGGATGCGCTGGTGCTGGGCCTGGTTGAAGGAGTAGGTGAAACACTTCCCGCACACCGAGCACTGATGTGGTTTTTCCCCTGTGTGGATAAGCTGGTGCCGGGCCAGGTGGGAGGAGTAAATGAAACTCTTCCCACACACAGAGCACTGATGTGGCTGCTCCCGTGTGTGGATGAGCTGCTGCTGGGCCAGGTGGGAAGGGCAGGTAAAGCTCTGCCCCGAATCAGGGCGCTGGCGTGGCTTCTCCCCTATGTGGACATCCTGATGTTTGGCCAGGCTGGAGGAGTGGGTGACGGTCTTAGTGCACTCAGAGTACTGATGCGACTGCTCCCGTGTGTGCATGCGCCTGTGCCTGGCCACGGTGGAAGGATGCCTGAAGCTCTTCCCACACGTGTTGCAGTGGTGTGGCTGCTCCCCCTTCTGCCAGCACCGGTGCTGGTTCAGGTCTTTGCAGCAGATTAAATTCTTCCTGCACTTGGTGCAGCGGTGTGCCTTCCTCCCCAAGTGGATGCGCCGGTGCTGAGCCAGGGAGAAGAACTGGGTGAAGGTCTGGCCACACGTGACACAGCGGTACTGACGCTTCTCCCTGTGCACACATAGGTGTGCACACGCCCTCCCCCTGCCTGTGAGGTTTGGATGATATCTCTCTTTCTGGTGAATCTTCCTCTTGGGATTTTTCATCTCTCTGAGCTTCTCAGATTCCTCCCTGCAGCCCCACGTCTTGCTGGGCCTTGCCTTGGCTCCGTTCTCGTGCCCTGCTGGACCCGGCACCGTGTCCACCACCACCTTCTCCCTCTTCTTTTGGGACCCGCCTGGCCTCTTATGCAATCGGTCCTTCTCAAGTCTCGGGGGTTCCCTCGGTCCTGATCTACCTGGGCACGTCCGTGGTGGGTCCAGGTCTGCAGACCCTTCCCCAGCTCTGCTCAGCAGCCAGGCACCTCCTGCGTGAGGAAGAACAACTCAAGATTATCCCTGCGCTGCCCCAAAGAAGCAAACACTGCTCTTCTTTGTGCTGGGATGGGCCTCAGAAAGAAGCCCTTGTCTTTCCTTATGGCGACAAGCTCTTGTTTCAAGGACCCCAGTTATGAAGGATGAGAGACGGGTGGGTCCATATGCCGTGCCCCATCTCAGAGGATTTCGGAGCCAGTTTCTCAGGGTGTCTGTGCCAGCTGTTACCCCAACATCTCAGCCCCATTAGGACAGGACCTGAATGGCTTCCAGCTCTAACGGGCTAAAGATGAGACCAGAAGCATCTGCTTAAAGGAAGAGGGAGGCTCTGCTTAACAGCTACTCGATCCCACAGGCCTGGTGGGTCCAGGGGCTGGCATGCTCCAGAAGCCAACGTGCATCGATGAGACTGCTCTCCCGCACTCGCCCTTGCTCTCAGGCAGTCCTGAGACCACCATCTGGGGACAAGGATGAACAGCCTCACCATACATGCTGGTAAGCATGGGTATAGACTGGTGACACTGCTTACATAGCACGAGTTGCTTCTGCGGTCCAGACAACTGCTGATTCTGACTGGTGGATGAAAAACCAAATGGTTTCATCCCTCCGAGAAACGTCTGGGAAGGGAGGACTTATTGCTGTGGGTCTCTCCTCTGGAAGGAGCAGAGCTCTGCTTCCTACCTGTTTCTAGGGAATGGCACAGTACAGGAATTAAGCGCATGGAGGTTTACTTTGATGACGAGGCCCACGTCACAGAAATCTGCACTGGGACAAAGACCTTATCATTGACCTGCACATGGACTCTGCACTGAGTCTCCGGCTTTGTGAGCCCCAGAGATGAAACCGAAATGGTGAGATGCTGGTGCAAACCACCCTCAACGTGAATGCTTGTGAATCCCACCCACCCCATGGGGCCATTTAATGCAGCTGGGGACCGTGATCCAACACGTCCGGGGCTCCGGGTCGTGCTCGCCAGAAGAAACCTCTACACAGGGCTTCTGCCAGCCATGCTGATTTGCTCAAGGGACCACATGTCCCATCATGCCCTAGGAGAAATGTTAGAGATTTACTACCTGGGGCTGGGGAATCGAGTCTTACACTGTTGAATGAAGGTGGAACTTTTAAGATCACGATATGTCAAGGAAACAAGGGCTGTGCCTAAAAATCAAGGCAACAAACTCAATTTTCCCCTAACAGCTGGAATCAGGGGGAGAAGAGAGGAACAGCTGCTCGACTCCAAAGCTTTGAGAGTAGGAACAGCATTTGCCTGGGCACACGACAGCATGAGCTAGCTGAGGTCGTGGATCTGCACTTTCTAGGCCCCCTGTCACTCTAGGCATGAAGTATTTCTGAGACAGGAGTCGGGCGCATCCATAACTCACCTGGCAGCAGGTCCTCCGACCCAGAGATTTCTCCATGGTCCTCACCATCCCGGACCCAGAGCTCCACCTTTCCTCGCTGGATGCAGCAGATTAAGTCAGGTGTGGGACCTCGATATCCTGTTTGGGGCAGCGGATAAAGAGTGTTTATGGCTGGGCATGGGATGGAGAATAACCAACCGGGATCTGGAGAAAATGAACCTGACAGAGTCGCCAGGGACAGCGCTGGAGATGCAGCAATCTGTGATGTACTAGACAGCAGAAAAGATCAACCTTGTAATTAATATTTTCAAGCTACAACAATTAAGAGACGTCGGAAATGCTTTTAGATCGATAACGTTTATCCTATCGGTGTCATTCCAGGCAAAGGAGTGGAAATGAGTTTATTCTCAGAGAAGAAGAAAAGAAACCATGACGGATGTCTTAACAATGAAAGGCTTTTCCGGGAACCATGAACAGGGCACAAGAAAGGATGACTACACAGACTGGCAATACTGTAGAGTTGAAAACAAAGTTCCTGGGAGTTGTGGGTATAGAAAAAAGGCGGCAGAAGGAGACATATTTTACTGCGTGCAAAAGCCTGTGATGTCAAAATGATCTAGATGGTCGTTGTTGACTTGGGAAAAGCATTTGAGAACTCCCCCAAGGAAGTCCTTTGTGGGAAAGGGGGGGGAAAGGAAGCACCAGAATAGCAGATCGACCTAGAAAAAGGTAAGTAACTCAAACCAGCGTTTCCCAAACTTTTCCAGCCCAAAGCACTCTTACATTCATACAAATTTCCCACGGCACACCTGCTAAGGTAGCATTCCCCATCCTCATACCTATGAGCTCATTGTAGCTCATGGCCGTGGCCAAATTCTGCAGCACACCTATTCATTTTTGACGCCATGCCGGTCGGGAAACACTGCCTCAACGTGGACACAAGCCAAAACGAAGCCCTGAGTTCGACATCTGGAAATGAAAATTGGTTTTCCCTAGCCCCCTTCTTTTCATCACACTGACGGGCATCTGATATGCAGAGGGAGAGGACAAAAAAAACTTGTGAGAATGGCCAAGTGAGCGTGAGAGCACAGGCAAAGTAAATGCAGCAAAGTCAACCTGCGGTCGATGAAGATGTTAGAAAGGAGCGTGGACAGAAATTTCCAATGGCTCCTTGTTAGAAGTACCTGGGTCCCAGCCTGTGTACCTGTGTCAGCTGAGGAAACGCATATCAGAAGCACTCCCCAAGGAACGGACGGCGCTGAATTTAACGCGCAATGAATTTGAGAACGTATGAACCGGCCGAGAAGGCAAAGGGAGATCACGTTACCAAGAAACTGCTGAATATGCCAGCACCAGCATGTACAAGAATGGGGAAAACTCAAGTGAAGGTGACTGACTGGACCAAATGAAGGAAGATATATAGATATGAAAGGCAAGAGGTCTGATCAGTAACAGAGCACTGGGGAGGAGGTCAATTTAAACCACCAGCCAATGCTCATGAGAATGAGACTGTTGAAAAACAGGGAGAAGACAGTAAACTTTAGAGTTCACTTGGCTCCAGGAAGAAGCAAGAAAAGGAGCTTTACCCAGGGAAACGAGGGCTTGGTAATTCCTCAGCATCTGGTCCCGGTAAAGCCCCTTGTCTCCATCGTCCAGCAGCGCCCACTCCTCCCGGGTGAAGTACACGGCCACATCCTCAAAGGCGTCCCGGGGCTGCAGACACAAGTGCGCAGCCACCATTAATATTTCCTGCTCTAGCTGCTTCCAGCCCCCACACCCTATCAGGAATTACTCTGTCCTACAATATTTGCAAGCTTGGCTATGACAGGTAGGGGTGCAAAATTCCCCATTATTCAGCTGACGTGTGATGTGGACACAGCTGTGGACATAGGAGTTAGTGCATCTGCCTTAGCCCAACTCATCATATTCTCTCCGCTTGGTCCTCGGAGGAAGCCCAGGCAGCACTTTCAGAAGCAGAGACCTGGCTCTATGGACTGTGACCGTGCCTTTCAGTGCCAGCACCTCTGCCTGTGTGAACTTGGGAGTGAGCTCCTGATACGGCCAGTTTGGTGCTTTTGCAGCTTATCACCAGAGACGTGTCTCTCTTCAGGTCTCCCCAGTCCCCAAATTCTTCCCAGTACCCCTCCATCCTCCTGGGCTTTGCTCCAGCTGCACTCCCACCCCCAAGTGCAGCCAGTGCCCAGCTCACCTCCATGCTCCCCCTCTGCTTGGAAGGCCTGTCCTGCCGCGGCCACACCTGGTCCAGCTCAAACGTTAGGGAGCCCCCTTTTCCCAGTCTCCCCGGGGAAGTCCTCTGCAGCTCCAGCTTTACAGGCCCTTCCTCGGGAGGCAGCTGGTCAGCTCTGGTCAGGGTCCCTGCACCTGCTGGGTGGGGGAAATATCCACAGGTTAGCCTGGGTGCTGCTGGCAGGAGGGAAGCCCTGCCATTCCCCTGTACTGGCCTGTGAATAAGGCAACCAGAGACTTGGGCGTGTGGAAGAGGGGGCGAGAAGGAGGATTCAAAGTCCCACCGCTCTTTCTAAAATAGACCTGCACAGGCAGGGAGCCGGAGATGAGCCACAAGAACTCTCTCCCAGGGCAGGGTGGCGATCACAATACCATGCGAGAGACTGCAGGGACATTGCTCCGCGAGGGATTTTGGTGCTGGGGCGGCATCCACATTTTAATGGGAGGGGAGGACAGGGCAGATTCAAGGTTCATCTTCTCCAGGGTGCGTGCAATGCTTGCAGGGGCGCTGGGAAAGCAAGGAAAAGTGCTCTGTTGGAGCAGTGACTGCATCAAAATGCTCCGGCAAAGAGATTTTCTCACTGCTGGATGGTGTCTCCTGCTGCTGGAAAGGGTAAAACC
>NW_005843498.1:0-2966 GCF_000455745.1 Alligator sinensis
ATTCTCTCCTGGCTGCTCCTGGCAGGTGCCGCAGGGAGGGTTCTTCGCGCAAGCCTGCTTTGCCTGATTCCACTTTTCGTTTGACTCCTTCTGCTACTGGACTTGAGCAGGAGGGAGTACCTACCTCCACTCAGGGCCATGTGCTCTGGGTCCTCACCTAGGGGCAAACAGCAGAGCCCCTTGGTACCAGAATGCTTGGCCCCTGGGCATGGGATCAAGGACCATTGTTCTCAAGCCCTGGTTGGATGCTATGCCCTTAGACCCTGCTTTTCCCTTGTCCCTGGCACTCACGGCTGTCCCTCCTTATTGAAGTCTGAGGGTTTGTTTACACTCTGTGGGTGTTTGTCCATGTGAAACACTATGCCCCAAAATGATTTCCTTTGACATCTACCGCGCAGCCAGAATATCACTGGTAGGCTGACTTGGGCAGGCTTGGTTTGTTTCCTTCCCTTCATGAGAATCCTTGTGCAACCATCCTTTGTTAATGGGGAGCAACTTACTTCCAGTCAGAGCCACATGCTCAGGGCCCTCATCCTGGGGGAAACAGCAGAGCTCCTGGTGAGCAACACAAGTCTCCCTGCATCATAATATTGTTGCCTGATATCATCACCACATCTCTTATTGTGTGTTGTGAGGTAAGTGATCAGGTTGCACCACTCCCTTTTCTCACCATAATGTCATCTCAAGTCTTTGTGCCATTTCCTCTGTCACATTTTTGGAATTTCAGTGACAACAGCAGTAAAACCAGCAAGAAGCAAATTGTGCTCTAGACCAGGCTTGTCCAACATACGGCCTGCGGGCTGCCATGCTGCCCACCAAGCCATTTTCTGTGGCCCGTGATCCCTCACTCGGGATAGGTGGCGGTGGGTTGGGAGGGGAGCTGCTCACCCCTATGGGGCTGGGCTCACGTGACCTCCCTCAGCACGTAAGCCTGATTCTGTTCCCGCCCTGAGGGTTGCATGGCACGGGGCTGCCCTGGCTGCGCCTGACAGGAGAAGCTGAGGACAGTACCCACTTTTACTTGCTCAGCCCCTTTGCCTCCGGTGTCCCTTCCGCCTCTGAGATCCCACCGGGCTTGGTGGCTACAGGGCGGGAACGGGGTGCAGTGTCCAGCACAGGCAGTCAGCAAGGGGGCCTCGGCAGGCAGGGTCCTGGCGTGACCTCTGCGGGGTGAGGTGGCAGGAACCAGGCCCTGCACTCTGGGCTCGCAGCACTGAGGCCACCGAGGCTGCGTGCACGGGTGGCCAGGCACCATGGTGAGCAGGGCTTTGTGGGTGGGCGAGCTAGGGGCTGCGGTGCAGCAGCCACCTCGCTCCAGTCCCCCATGGGCTCATGGGGCTGCGCTGCTTGAGGGCTGTGCGGGGAAGGGAAGTGGGGATTGTCGCTCCCTGTGGCTGGGCCGGGTACTGCTCTCCTGCCGCGGCGGCTGCCTGCACCCTCCCTGGGGCCATTTGCCTTTGCCGCAGGGAAGTGCGGAGGAGCGGAGCGACCCGTGTTCCCCTGAAGCCTTCCTCTGCCAGGAGCTGCCCTTGGCAGACCAGGCCGAAACCCTGCCAGGCTGGGAACCGGCTTTGCTCCCGCAGTTCCCCCATCCTCTGTCTCATGCATTGGCTGAGCCCCAGCCGCGTCTGCCCAAGCACTGCCGAGACTTTGGGCAGTGGTGTTGCTTGTGTGGGCAAGGCCTGGGGAAGCAGTGGCATAGGTGGCCCCTTGGCCTGTGTGACAGCACCAGTTGCATCGGTTTGGTCACATATTTTGACGTGGCTGTCAAATATCTTCTGGGGCTGCCTTCAAATGGTGGTTGTAGTAGGCAGAAGCGGGGCCCCAGCTGTTGGGATGGCTGGTCCAGGACATCATTTGCTGTAGTTTGTCACTAGCTGAGCACAGGTCGGTGTTTATGCCAGCTTTGCCTTATTTCAGGCTTGTCCAACATATGGCCCACGGGGTGATAAAATATGAATATGGCTTGCCAGCCCACTGGGTGATAAAAGTTCATGTTCTGTCCCCACATTCAAAAAGGTTGGACACCCCTGGTATAAACTGTTTCCCTAATGCCCATATCCACACCCTTTAATTTTTAGAAAATAACAATGTATCACTGCTTTGCGCAGTGGCAGTATCGTAGCCAGTGAAGTTAATCCGAGGCTCGATTATTGCTAAACGAAAACAATGAATGGTTAGCTTAAAATAAAGCACTAATCATATCCAAACATTCAGAACTTTTCACCTGCTCTACCCATATAATTAAAGCTGGCTGGGATATGATAATTTTTACCAAAAGACTGGTATAGTTAAAGCAGTATACGCCACCCCCATATACAAAAACAATGTTTCTAATAGAAATATGCCCTCTGCCAGTGTCATCTATTCTCCTTCCTGGGTAACCTATATCAGTTTACAAATCTTTATACCAGTGTAAATTTGGGAGATTTTTCATTTGATCTGTAGTGTAATAATCAAACAGTACAATCTTTGTGTGCAGAATTTCCAAAATAATGGTCAAAAGTTTTGTCCCCCCAGAGCTAGACTATCAAAAGTGCTCAGCACCCAGAAGCTCCCATTGGGGACACCCCTACTAGGATAGTGGGTATGAAGAGTTTCCTTCAGTACTCCTGAGGGTGCTCAGTGTGGCGGGCCAGTAGGGGGCGCTCCTGCGTTGAGCCGCCCACCTCCCTGCGCCCGACCACCTTCCAGGCTCCGAGTGCCTCCCTTGGGGTGCCTCCCGTCCGGCCGACCCCTTCCCTGGAGCACACCCGCTAGCCTGGGGGTCCCGCTGCCACCATCCAAGGCTCTGGACTCACTTCTGGCTCTGCGCACCTTGGAAAACACAGGCCTGATCGTCCAATGGGTGCTAGACCCAGAGCCACCCTGCCCCATGCAGATCTGGGAGTACATGCCCCCCATGCCTCCCGGGGTGGACACAGCGGTGGAAGCCGCCCCCCTCCCTGCACCCCCCGGATGAGCCC
>NW_005843498.1:3227-4665 GCF_000455745.1 Alligator sinensis
CAGGCCTTTTTATAACCTCTCTGACCTCAGCAGCCCGGTCCAATCGAAGCTGCCAATACTGGCTACAAACCGACCAATCTGCATGGCATCCCTGGCTACCTGGGCCCTCGCACAGGGCCGGGTCTTCCCCGCCCTGCCCAGGTGACCAGAGCATCGCCTCCCAGGCACCAGGCTTTTGTCTGCAGACAAGGAGCGAGATCCCCGCTGTGAGGGATTCAACCGCCGCCTCTCAGGCTGGTGGAGACAGATCTCTGGAGAGGGGCACTGACAGTGGCATTTCTGCCACACTCAGTTTATCATTTTCACATAGGAATTCAGTGTTTTTATAGCCAGTGAAATGGCAACTTGCAAAAAATCTAGAATGCATTATATGTGACCTAACACTGGATTATTCTATCTCATTCCAAAATACTTTTATCCTGATCTAAGTAAAAGTCTAGATCTCTAATTTATCTCTAGCTTTAGAAGCATAGGAACAAATGACTGGGCCTTGTGGGTGATCAAGACCATCCCAGAATAGTAGAAATTTTCATATTTTTTACTAAGCTAGTAAACCGACTGCATTCACTATTGTGTTATTTTCAAAAGTCCAAGGATTTAAACTTATAAAACAATAACACTTGTTTATTCAGAGAGCCTTCTTAGCCTACTGATCTGCTGTTCTCCCCTGCAATTCCCAGGGCCAATGTAACAACCTATACATAACACTCTTAAGGGTATACAGACAAGGTTCCTTGGGTGAATTTGATATCTTTTATTAGACCAACCCAAATGGTTGGAGAATATACAGAAATCTTTCCCCTTTACATATATCTCCATGTAATTCTAACATTAGACGATTGAATCCATAGTTAAAGCACATTTTAACAGGTCTCTATTAGTCTTTGTATTGGCTTTTTAGTTCTAAGTCATCTTCTCATTTTCTCTCCATTCTCAGTCCTTATTGGTTCAGTTCTTGTTTGGTTTCCTTGTTCAGATGACTCTACTTCTGTGTCATTTTCAGTCTCCTCTGTTGCTTCTTGTTGCTTTGTTGTTAGCTCTGTTTCCTTTGTTAAATCTCGCAATGCTTCTTTTCTCTCCTTTTACAAGCTGCAAGTGCTGTCTGTTCCTTCTTAATGCCTATCCTTCTGATGCGATTACTTGATAGGAACTGAGAGCTACTTGATGGGAAACTAGTGCTTTTTGTTCCCATGTTCGTCCATCTGAAATAAGCACCATATCATTGTTGTGTGGTTGTGGTAACTGTAGCGGGCCAGTAGGGGGCGCTCCTGCGTTGAGCCGCCCACCTCCCTGCGCCCGACCACCTTCCAGGCTCCGAGTGCCTCCCTGGGGTGCCTCCCGTCCGGCCGACCCCTTCCCTGGAGCACGCCTGCTAGCCTGGGGTTCCCACTGCCACCATCCAAGGCTCTGGACTCACTTCTGGCTCTGCGCACCTTGG
>NW_005843498.1:10863-11224 GCF_000455745.1 Alligator sinensis
AGGGCAGAAATAGGGTAAAAGGTAGAGCAATATCATAGAAATCTTACAGGAATATCAAAGGAATCCCATAGAGCAAACCAGGGTGGCTGAGGTAGCCGTTTCAACACGCATCTGAGTTACTGAAGCTAAATATCTGATCGGATCTCTAGTAGGTTACTCACTCGCATCGTCCAGAGGTGGTTGTTGTTTCCTCTGGAGGCAGGGCACTCTTGCAGCATGCGGTGATGAGGAGAGAGCCAGGTTCAGATTCACCTGGATGACCGCATGGATAATGGCTGCCTTCTTCCTGGCCCAGGCCTTTTTATCCCCCCCCTGACCTCAGCAGCCCGGTCCAATCGAAGCTGCCAATACTGGCTACAAA
>NW_005843498.1:11305-12327 GCF_000455745.1 Alligator sinensis
CCCCCCCTGCCCAGGTGACCAGAGCATCGCCTCCCAGGCGCCAGGCTTTTGTCTGCAGACAAGGAGCGAGATCCCCGCTGTGAGAGATTCAACAGCAGCCTCTCAGGCTGGCTGAGACAGATCTCTGGAGAGGGGCACCGACGGGGGCATTTCTGCCACAGTAACTACCTGGAACCCCTGTCATAGTACCATTTTTGTTTCAGTTTGTCAATTTTTTTCATGTTTTCATGTTTTGTTTTTCATTCTGATGAGCATCATCCATAAGATTTGACAGCCTGGTTTTGAGTTTCCTGTTAAACAGCCCTGTAACTTAAGAGTGACAGGTAAACATCGGTGTGTGAATCTGTAGCTTTTTTCAACAATTTATTCACTATTTGTACTCCAGTTTCCACCAGACCATTGGATTGTGGGCACTTAGGACTTGAAGTATTGTGACTGAATTTATATTTGTTTACAAACTCTTTAAAATCAAGACAGTTAAACTGCTGTCCATTGCCTGTTCTCACAACTTGTGGAATCCCATGTCTATCAAAAATCAATTTGATGTAAATTATGACATGCTTTGCTGGTGTGCTTTCAAGCAATGGAATTTCAAGATAGTGAGAATAATAATCCAGCACTAATACATATTTTTTCTGCATGCATGAATAAATTAATGCCCACTTGATACCACAGAGCAATGGGTTCCTTCATGACCAGCATGGGCTTTTTTTCTTTGCACTTTTTTCTTTCTGTACTTTAGCCATGTTGTAAAAGCCTTTACAGAAGGGCTGTGCGAAGCTTCAGGCAGTGATTCGATTCGGAGGAGATTCAGCCTGATTCCAAATCGAATCAGGGGACTGATTAAAAGGTCCAAATCAATTCAAAGCTCTCTGAATTTTCAGAAATTTTCAGATTTGGGCAGTCCCTGGTGGCTGCAGCAGGGAGTTGCACCCAACTCCGAGCTCGTAAGTACTAGGGGTGGGAGAGGGGAGGGTGGGAGAGCGGGTGGGGACCATGGGGGACCCCTGCCAGGCCCCGTG
>NW_005843498.1:12511-14560 GCF_000455745.1 Alligator sinensis
CCCCCCCACTGGCAGTAGCAGTAATTGTGGGGGTTTTCTCATTTTTTTTTTCTGAAAGGGCCAGAGCTGGGGTGGGTGAGGCACCCATGGGGGGGGCTGGGGGATTGATAGGGGGTTGAGGGTCTCATGCAGAGCACCCCATGCAGCGTGGGGCAGTGTGGGAAAGCAGGGATCACTCCCCCCTCCCAGCAGCACCCAGTGAGCCAGGGCTTTTTTTTTTTTCAAAAGAGCCAGGAGCTGGGGTGGGCAGGGCAGCCATTGCTGGGCTGGGGGGATGGGCCTAGCTGATTCGGAGATTCAGCAGCAGCCAAATCTCCAAATCAGATTTGGCCAAATCGATTCTGGACACTGATTCAAATCACCGAATTAAATCACTGCCCCCCGAATCAGCTGAATCCAAATCTGAAGCGAATACTAGCCGCTTCTCACAGACCTACTTTACAGCATCTTCTATGTCATTATCAGGGATCCTGGTTTTCTCTGTTTTACAAAAATCCCCAATTTTCGGTCAAAAAAAGGAACACCACTAATCCACATTTTCCCATGATGTAAATGAAATACCACTAATATTATAACATTTATAAAATGGTAAAGTTTGTTTATTCTGAGAGCCTTCTTAGCCTACCAATATGCTGTTCCCTCCTGCACTCCCTGGGCCAATGTAACAACCTATACATAACACTCTTAAAGGTATCCACACAACTATTAATATGACTCTTTATCAAACAGCTAAGAATGAATTATGGGTAAAAAGACCTACTGTATTTTGGCTATTATATTTTCTGCTGTTGTGCATGTTCAAATACAGAAGTATGCTTTGACTGTTAAAAAATATATATAATATATACCCCTGAAATTTTACTCTCATAAAATCTTTCTGCATTTCAAAAGTAGAGCAAATCAGCATGCTGGAAAAGCAGTGTCCTTAAGCCTGACCTTGTAATCACACACAATAATCAAGATTTTTCCCATTACCACATCTTTCAGTTCTTTCTAATCACTGCCAATATGAGCATGGATACTGATATCTCAAAGGGTTTACTCACAGAAATAAAAGAAGACAAAATCTCATTTGACAGAACAGCTAGTATTCGTTGAAATAATTAGCACTTTCTCAAATTAAATATCATGTCACACACATTAAGCTAAAAATATAAAATAGGAGGATGATTAGGAGTATGGCCAGTGTAAAGGAGGGTAAAGCCATGTTCACACAGTAAGCTTACAGTGTCCATCAGCGTTGCAGGGCACTAAGATGTGCCTGCTCCTTTAAGGGCAGAAGCAGCCTAACCAGCGAGGTCTGCAGGCCAGGCAGAGCTCCAGAGCTGCAGGTTGCCTGAGCAACAGGCTAATGAGGTAATTAGCCAGCACCTGCACATGGTCAGCTGACCAGAAGGAGACAGGGCCCTGGGCACATATAAGCCCTAGATCTGGGGCTAGCAGGGGTTAGTTCTCTGGCAACTGCCATGGGAAGGAGCTCCTGCATGAAAGAGTTGTACTGAGATGCCTGGTGTGCTGCCTGCAGGGCTCATAAGGTTCCCAGATCTCATAAGGTGCCCTAGGCTGAGTAGCACACTAGACTAGGGGAGAAGTTTGACTTCTTAAAGGGGAAGAGTGTGACCCCCATCATAGCCCAGGGGCTGGTGTCTGTGTTGTTACTTGAACTGGTGGGTTAGGATGGGGCTGTGAGGGGAGGTACAGAGGCCTCATTCATGCCCAGAGGGGGTACACGATTGCCTTGGACCCAGTCAGCAGCCAGCTCAGGTCTAGAGTTATTATAGAGCCTGTAAGGGAGGATGTATGCAAAGCACACAGCACACAAGGGGCTGGAGAGCCTGGCACCAGAGGGGTGCAGAGACACAAGGGCTGGAGAGCCCAGCGCCAGAGAGGCACAGCGAAGACCTAGCACCTCAAAGCCAGGTCAAACACAGTAGGCCTAGGCTAGAAGGCCTAGCCACATTAAAGGGGCCATGACCATGGAGGCTGAGGCCCGCCCAGAAGTGACAACAGTCGTATAACATCTGCGAGGCATGGGGTGTGGTGTAGGGG
>NW_005843498.1:14570-24030 GCF_000455745.1 Alligator sinensis
ATTATCCTATAAGCCTTAAGGTGTCCCATAAGGCATTGACTCGGCCGGGACTCAGCAAGGGTCCCAAGGACCCATTGGGTCTAGTAGGTTTCAACAGGACTGTGGCCACATAAACGCATAGGCAGCCTCCCTACTTATTATTTTTCCAACAAGATGTGGCAGGCAAGACTAGAAGGTGCCAACAGGGAGGAGCTGGCATGCTCACAAAGCCCTACGGGCATCACAGCTATCCCTGGGGTCCCCCTGCTGTGACACTCAGTAGTGCCTTCAGGCACAATGTCCTGCTACTTGAAAGCAGTGTAGCTCTACATACATTCATGCTGATTCAGGCAGTCTGATTAGCACTGCTGAGGGACTGTGCCAATACACATCCCTATCCTACATAGTCCACCTACAGTCACAACATGAATGGGGCCACAGTTTAGAAGTCAGTTCACAAGGAGCAATATAATAGTCTTGAATCACCAGTGCCAGGCAGAGGAAATCCATAAGGTGAATATGAAGTAATTGTACTACAATGACTGCTGGGTATAAAAGAACCCCGCACTGCAACAGGAAAGGCACTGGGTATGTTTAAACTTGCACATGGGTCTATGAAGAATCTGGGCCACAATTTCACTTTTGACAGGCAATGGGGAGAGGGGGCAGTAAGAAGTGTACAGAAACAAATTGACATTTGGTAGTAGATTATAGGGACATGAGTGATGGCCAAGTTCTAGCTAAAAGTGTCAGTGATTGACAGGGATGAGTAAATGGAACAAGACAGAACAATCACACCTGTCCATTAACTATTTGATAGAAATGGCTCCCCATAGCCCAACCTAATAATTGGAGCCTCAAAGATCTGTTTTTTTAGGAGAAAATGACTGTGTGAATCAGAGGGGTTTTTTTGGTGCAATTCCTGGTTCTAGGTAAAGAGTGTATCCAAAGTCCTGTTTCCCTGAACACAGGGAATGCAAACAACAGCAGAAAGTTTCTTTGCCCGCACTGTCCAAGCATGCCTTCCCAGGATTCTGGGCCAACACCAGCGCTGTCCAAACGATTGATTAGTTTTGGTAAACTGAACTTCTTTTTTTTTTTTCTCACTGTTAATCTAAAAGGAAAAAAATCATCTTCTGGGCAAACCAGCCTCCCTCTCATCCTCCCCACAAAATTTCATTTGAAATGTAACATTGTTTCATACAGGCTTTAAAATAATTAAATTTAGCTAATTTAATCCTGAAACACTTTTGTCCCTACTCTTTCAAAATGTTTCCCTTTCTTTCAGCCAAACTATTTGCTGAACTTAGTTCACATTGGTGAATGGCTTTGGTTATTCTAAACATCATCCTTTGGAAAATAAGATACGTATTTCACCTAGCTCTGCTATTTCTCTAGCTTTCTGCTGTTTTTCTCTTGCCATTTTTTGATGTTTTTCTCTTGCCACTTTTTGACCCCATTCTGCTTCTGACACAAACATATACACACTGAATTGAAAACAACTAATGCTACAATCTTTGAATTTGGATTTGCACATGATTCATCTTCTGTTCAGGTCTTGCCATGCTGACCAGTACCTTGGTAGATGGTTCCTATAGGTTCAATTATCACCACACAAAAGTGCATTTAATTGCTCCTTTATCTAACCTGAATAACAGGTGGCTTAGAACACCCACTGGTTAACATCCTCCAGCATACCAGTGTAGCAACAGGAAAACAGTGTTTATGGAGTGTTTACATATGGAGTGTTACACAAGCTAGAGATTAGATATTACACCCTCCTTCTTATTTACTCTTTATAGAGAAATTCAAAAGAAATAGAAAGGAATAGAGAAATACCAGCCCTAATATGCCCTGGCTCAGAAAATGGAAGAGTTGAGGCTGAATACTGACTAGTGCGACTTTCATGCCCTCATCCGATAATAGCTAACAAAGGGAAAAAAATCCCTTGATCTTTTTCTATAGAAAATGTTAGTTTGCAGTGATGAGGAATCAAACTAGTAGGGTAACTCTCAAAAGCCTGCTACAGAGGAGCCCCAACAATAAAACTACATTTGTGATTCCTGTGGATTTATTATTTGAGCACATCTTTTGATCTGAAAAATGTTTCACCAGGTCCTCTTGATTTTACAATGCAGTGTGAGTAATCTGTTTTTTCAATCTTCCTGGTTTTCTTTGATGACCTATTGATTTACTCAAGTGACTTCTTGAAACATCTGGGGCACACAGATATGGAACTGAGCCATCTGAGGGGAGATAGGATTAAAGCTGAAAGTTTAAAAGTGACATCTCATTCAGGAAGATCTAAAAATATTGGGTACTTCCCTTTTGACAAAAGTATCAGTGCAGCCCAGCAAAAGGAGTTGTGATGATGAATCTCAACAGGATTTGGAAGTCCTTCACTTGATTTTACCATTTATTGTATGTGCTGAATTAAAGCATTTTTTACAAAGGCATGGCTTCTGTATGATTTTGAAAACTGTTGTGCCAAAGAAACGAAGGAGAAGTTAGGTGGTTAAAAGTTTGAGAGCTTTATGCTGAGAGACTGTGGAACTAATTTGTGGAGTAAAAATTCAAATTCACCAATGTAAATGAGGAAGATAATGGGGATTATGGGCATTCTTTCAGTAAGAGATGCTCATCCAGAAGTAGCAGCTACTGTGCCTGAGACTGTCTACTTCACCTGAAGCAATGAGATGGATCACATGCATTAATAAGTGTTTCCTGGAACCGAATGGGACCAGCTGGAACTATACAATGTGCTGAATGTTTAACACAAGCCTGTACACAAAAAGCATGTCAGAAGCCAGTAGAAAGCAATGAATCCTGGAGAAGGGACCCTATTAATGTGCAAGACATTATCCTTAAAGTTCAGTCATATTAAATATGAAAATGTAAACCAAAGCTTCAAGAATTGATGTTGGGAAGAATAGACAACATAAATTAAATGTAAATTAAACATAAATGTAATAGAAGGAACACATTCCCTTTCTAATAGATCAGAAAATACAGTCTTAGTATTTACTCTCAATTTTATGCCAGGCAGTTGGAATCTGAAACAGAGGGTACTTCTTCACTTATTTGAAATCTTTTAAAATGCCCACTTGAATCCCAGAAATCAAACATAGTGTGACTGGTACAAGTTCTTTGGACATGAGCAATGTAAATTTAGTGGGAATTCAACCAGTGAATAGTGATAATGACTGGTAATCCATTTCATTGTGGAGGTCCATGAATAACTGATTTTTCAGTTTGGTGGCTAAACTGGAAAACAACAGGAGAAATAAAATTACTCTGGGTCAACCCAAAATAAGAATGATTAAAAAATCTGAATAACATTTTTATGCCAGACTGAACAAAATGTTTCGTTTATGACACAGCGTTTAATTTTCGTTTATGACACAGCGTTTAATTGGGGACATGTGCCCCCAATTACCCAATTACCGGTGGGGGCACATGTCTCACAGGAGGGCCACTCTCTCTCCAATCTCTCAGTCCTGATCCTCAAGGGAAACTTACACAGCACTTCCCAGAGACGAGCCTATGAGCTCCATTTCATCAACCACCTGGATACTAGAGATCAGGGACTAAACATAGACATTGGATTTTTGATACATTATAATCTGCCTGGCAACCGACTCCCCAGCCCAGCCCCTGGCTTCTTTACTTTTCATTCCACCCAGGAAGAGTGCACACCAACTGCTGAAGCTTCCTTAGCCTGACGAAGGGTTTTTGAACCCGAAAGCTTGCTTAATAACTATTCTCCAACTATTTAGGTTGGTCTAATAAAAGATATCAAATTCACCCAAGGAACCTTGTCTGCCTATGTACTTAGAGCAACATGGCTACAACCTACATCCCTGGAACTGATATGGGCATGTATACAAATGAGACCATGAAGATCTAGTAATATTCATAGTGGTGAATATCATATTTCTGTAAAACCTCCAGCTGTATTGCCTGTCCAAGCCTGAAGTTTTCCCTTAGCTCAAGTAACAAAACCCTTAGTTCTTGATACTGGAGACACAAAATTCAGAGCCAGTTGATTACTATAGGTTTGATATGTTCTGATGGAAGATTTTTTTCCTTCAGAAATGCTAGTTCACTGAAAGCATAACACATTACAGAAATGTGCCGATTCTGACAAGCATTTCATTGGAACTCAGATGCAGAGTACTGATAGGAGACTGCTTGCCAGGCGGGTTTTCATTACAAAAGCCCCTAGTTTTTATTGCCAGTTTGCCCACCTGGCTCATCAACAGCCTTGAGCATCAGTAGCTCTGAGGCATTATCCTCTGTATGAGCTGCTTCTGAGCTAGAGATATGTCTGCTTTCAGAGTCCTGAGCCAGCTCGCTCTCTGCACTGCCTGATTCTCACAGCCTGTAACCAGCTGGCCATGGAGTCTGGCAGCCTTGCTGCCTCACAGCATCTAAGATGCCGGCTCTGTGACAGGGAGCTTGGAAACACTGGGGGCTCTCAAGCCAGCCACACAACAGTGACACTGCTAAGTCACTCATGCATACATGATTTGACTGGGTCCCAAGAGCTGAAAGATGTTTCTTGCTTTTGTCATGAGGCTGCATCCAAAAGCATTTGACTGTTCAAAATTCTGTAGCTGATCCTATGTCAGTTTGAAATTCACAAGTTTGCAGTGATACAAATTCATCACGTTAAGATGAATTAAATAGAGCTGAGCTGAGAGAGGCTATTCAGGTAGCAGTTTAAATACCAAAAAATAGCATCAATCAATTCACAGCAATCACTGCCTTGTCAAAATTCCTTTACTGGAACATAGGAAAGAACAAACAAAAGAGAATGTGAAGGACTCTGCATCAGAACTTGCACTTTGGCTTGTTGAGATTTACTAATTGGATTTTTGTCCTTTGATCCCTTTCTGCATCTTCCAAACAAAACTTGATCCTTTTATCAATTAATCCCCCATACTTTTCTTCCAGCTCCCCACATTCTTTTGCTTTCATCTTTCTAAAGTTTTGACCTCTTTTTCTTCTCTCTTGCCAACTTGGTTCTATTTCATCTTTCTTCCACAAAAGATCTTATAGTTGTTACTTCATGTCACTTTTATAATTGTGTTAGAACTTTTGGGGGCTCCTTAGATTTTCTTTTCTCCATTTCTTTAAGTTGATCCATCTCTGATGAGGCCTTACAGGAACAACATTCTTTTATGAATATCATTCTATCTGAATCCCCAAATCCAAATTAAACAGAATAATAGCAAGTACTTTGTATTTTGAGACTTTCATGTCAAATCATGCTCTTAATTCTCTCTCTTGTTGCTGATGGGTAGCATAGGTTCCAACTCCAGAACGCTAATAATTAACAGTTAAGAAAATACATTATTGAAAATATATTATTTATTGCACTTGAATCTCTCTGCTCATTTTTTTCTTCTATCATATGTATGGGGGGGTATAATTATTATCAATAAAGCCCAGCTTCAACAAGTTGAGTTCAACCAGTCAATTAATATAAGGCAAAACCCTGTTCATTTTTCAGAGGTGCTGGAAATGAACTGAACCTGATTGTAAGGCAGGGGTAGACCTGTGGTGGAACCAGAATTTTCTTTCTGAGAGAAATTATTTGATTTCAAAATGTTTTTGGTTTGAATGGAAATAAAAGCAAAGAGTTTAAAAATTTACTATGAAAGGAGGTTTGTGGGGGAAAAAATCTTTAGGGTTTTCAAAAATGTTTGAGTTTGATTTTACCTTTTAAAAATGTTCAGTTTCATATAGTACATTTTTTAAAGAATCTTAAAATAAAAAGTCATTTTGATGCAATGTCAAAAACGAACCTTTCAAAATACTGAAGCTCTTTCCCCATCCAAATTTTACAACTATAATTCCATTATAATTGACACATTCTTATCTGTTGTTTATTGATTAAATGGCATTTTTCAGGAGAAATATGCTCTGCTGGAATATTTTTTTCTATCTCTAATAAGAGATAGACAGCAGAAGAATTGATTTGCCATGCACTGTTGTTAGAAAACAGCATACAAAAAAATCTCAGCAACCCCAAGCCACAACTTAAAATGCAGTCTTTTCTCAGCTATACTGTATTCTTGTGGTTCCAGATTATAAATTAAGGAAACAAAAAAAGATCCTTTGCCCTTAAGTATCCTTTCACAGCCAGACCTGACTGAAAGGAAGAAGTGTTCTGGCCACTTCCATGCACTCAACCCTGTCCTGACACCAGTGTAGGAGTGCAGGGATAAAGCTGTGGTTACACTGATCCCCCACCACCTGGAAACTTCCCATCAAATATATTTATAAGCCACAGTATCACAATTTAAGCCATTTTTAAGGAACTAGTAATTTTGATTAAGGTTTGCAATACTGCAAACAGTTATTTCATGCAGAATTTTCATATACTACTCTTATGTAAGAGGAAAAACACAAAAGGTGGTTTTAGCAGATGTCA
This sequence comes from Alligator sinensis, assembly GCF_000455745.1. NCBI lineage: Eukaryota > Metazoa > Chordata > Crocodylia > Alligatoridae > Alligator > Alligator sinensis. The sequence goes on from NW_005843498.1 coordinate 20,989, forward strand.
TTAATTAATTGTGCATTAAAATAGCTTACCATTCAGTGGAAATGTAACATGGTAATTTGAGACAAACACAAACAAGATGCAATAAAATATGAAAGTCTGAATGCCTAGGAGTCTAGAAAGCAATTAGCCACATTTTGACACTCTTTTACAAAGTATTATTTCACTTTATTTGTTTATGGCTATGAAATAAATACTTCAACAGCACTATTTTACAAACATGGCATACTTGTAAAACCTAGAAGTCAAGGCTATTTATTATAAGTGAATATTAGTTTAGTTAAAAGTTCATATAAAAGACTTCTAATATGAATAATATCAGAATTCAAAATATCATAAGTACAAGATCAATTTAACATTAAGGGATCACAGATCATGACAATTCTTTAGAGATGAATTAGATTTGGGCTGAACCTCTATATCCTTGAAGAGATGGTTTCTCATAGACTTTAAAGTTATAACTTTATGATGAAGTCTAGCTGTAAGGTGTTTCAAAGAAGCAGTGTTCCACATCTTTTGAAGCCAGTGATACATATTCAGTAGTCTACCCATCAGATTTTAGTTGAATTAATAAATAGTTTCTGCTGTGCAAGTGACACTGACCACAAGCCAAAGTACTGAATCCAAAAGGCTAGGAGAGTTAACCTATCCTATACCATGTGCCATTCAGCTTAACCAGAAAGGTACATAATGTTGTTTTCAGAACTGCGTGCATGTTAGATGACAGCATTCTCCTGAGCATCCCTGCAGGGCAGTAGAAGTTACCACAGTGTTCCCCTGAGGTCATGATGGGGAGTGGTGTCCCACTAAGGTAAGGGTACCAAATGTAACCCAGGCCCAGGGCTAGATCCAGACCCCATGACAGCGGGGCTGGTGATGGGTGTGGTAGGTACATGGCCTCAGGCCAAGAGACCACAGGTGAGTAAGGCTGTATTGGCAAAGCCCATGCTCACCCATGCTGCCAATGGTCATATCCAATGAGTCCCTGGTTTCTGTGGCAGACCCTGCCCACTACCCATTCCCAAATTCCCTGGCCTGCTAGGAGACATGTGAGCAGAAAGAAATGGATCTGTGGGCCAAATCCAGCCTGTTGACTCTGTTTAATATGGCAGCAACAGGGGAAGAGATATTTATGGAGACCTCCCTCTTTCTCCTATCTCCCCAGTCCCTCCTCCCCCAAGCTCTCGCTGGCCCTGCCAACTTTCCTGTTAAGAGGATCCAGTTTACAGTTTCAGAGGAACAACTGTGTATTCCCAATGATCTGTGGGAGACCAGGCCCATTCTACTCTGAAGCAGTATATCCTTCATTCCCTCCACCAAAAGACCCTCAGAACTTGCCCAGTACGGGTCCATTGGAATAACACACTCAGGGACTCAGCTTTGTTCTGAAGATTTGTTTATGCCACTTCTGCATTTAACCCCTAATTGTTGCACAAACAGACTCTCCTTAGAGAGTCCAGACAACAGGTAAAGTAGGATTCAATCTTTAACCAAATCTATCTGATAATGTATGTGCAATTTACTCTCTTGTGCTGTATTCTGGGGCATTTAAAAGCTGCAGACTGCAGAGGCCTCTTGGTGTACTCTGCACAGGGATCAATTTCAGTCATAAACCTATTTCACAGTCCTTTATATAGCCTGCAAAGGAGTGCAAATTCAAGCGGAAGAATCATCTTGTTACAGCTCTGAGGCTGGAACTTGGGACACATGGCTGTCATACACCTTCTACATAAATTTTGACAAGTCACTTACTCTCTCAGATCCTCTTCTGTAAAATAGAGGATAATTTTCCCTTTTCCAGTTGTCTTGTCTACCTAAATTGAAACCACCTCAGGTGAGGGACCTCTAGGTGCTACTGAAATGTTAACAACATGAATTGGTCAAAAATTGGGACAAAAAATTTTTTTAAGGGGTGCACCCCTTCTGGGTACACTTCTGGTGGAGCGGGAGAGGGGGGTGAGGGTGGTGGCAGCTGGATGCAGAGCAGGTTGGGAGTTGCCAGCAGGCAGACATGGAGTGAGGGGGAGTGAGAGACATGGGGAGAGGAGGCTTGGATGCAGCAGTGACAGTGATGGCAGTGCAGGGTGGTGGATGGTGGCAGCGGCTGCTGCCCTCGCCAGCCCCCAGCCCTGCTCCTGGGAAACGGTGGTGCAAAGTGGTGGGTGCCAAGAAGGCTAAAGGCAGACCTAGGCTGCATCGGTAGGTGTGTTGCTAGTAGGACAAGGGAAGTGATGATTCCCCTCTATTCAGCATTGGTAAGGCCACATCTGGAGTTCTGTGTTAAGTTTTGGGCCCCCCACTAGAGAAAGGATGTAGACAAATTGGAGAGAGTCCTGTGAGGGGCAAATAAAATGGTGGGGGGGCTGGGGGACATGACTTTATGAGGAAAGACTTAGGGAACTGGGCTTATTTAGGCTAGGGAAGAGAAGACTGAGGGGATTTAATAGCAGCCTTCAACTACCTGAATGGGGGCTTGAAAGAGGATGGCGCTTGACTGTTCCCAGTGATGGCAGATGACAGAAGGAGGAGCAGTGGTCTCAAGTTGCAGTAAAGGAAGTTTAGGTTAGATATGAGGAAGAATTTGCTCACTAGGAGAGTAATAAATCATTGGAACAAGTTACCTAGAGAGGTGGTGGAAGCGCCATCCTTGGAAGCATAGATGACTGGTAGGGAGGTACCGGGGGGGGGCACATGCCTCTCCTGAGATTGACCACTGCCACCGCTGCCTGCTTCTGTGGGCAGTCACCCCTTGCCACACCACCACTACTACCAGCTTCTGTGGGCAGTTGCTACTCTCTGTGGCAGAAATGCCACCGTCGGTGCCCCTCTCCAGAGATCTGTCTCAGCCAGCCTGAGAGGCTGCGGTTGAATTCCTCAGGGCGGGGATCTCCCACCTTGTCTGCAGACAAAAGCCTGGCGCCTGGGAGGCGATGCTCTGGTCACCTGGGCAGGGTGGGGAAGACCCGGCCCTGCGCGCGGGCCCAGGTAGCCAGGGATGCTTTGTAGATTGGTCGGTTTGTAGCCAGTATTGGCAGCGTTGGCTTG
>NW_005843498.1:24462-25277 GCF_000455745.1 Alligator sinensis
AGTCCAGAGCCTTGGATGGTGGCAGCGGGAACCCCAGGCTAGCGGGTGTGCTCCAGGGAAGGGGTCGGCCGGACGGGAGGCACCCCGAGGGAGGCACTCGGAGCCTGGAAGGTGGTCGGGAGCAGGGAGGTGGGCGGCTCAACGCAGGAGCGCCCCTTACTGGCCCGCCACACTCGCCACCCCAACTCTCCCCAGTGCCAGCTGCTGAGGATGGTTGCCACTAGCCACCCTGCCACTGATGCTGCTGCCCACAAGCTGTGCCCCCCAGTCTCAGAAGGCACCAGTTACCCATGCTTGGAGGTTTTCAAAACCCAGCTAGACAAAGTCTTGGCTGGGATGATCTAGTTGGGGATGGTCCTTTTTTGAGCAGGAGGTTGGACTAGATGGCCGCCTGAGGTCCCTTCCAACCCTAACTTTCTATTATTCTATTATTTTGTGTTTTGCAGCACCTGAACCAGGCATAATACAATATTGAGCTAAATTGAAATGAAATGTTTTGACATGTAAATTGAAAAATTCTGGAGCTTTCTGTGAAAAAATTCAGTATTTCAACTTTTCATCCCAGTTTAGGCCAAAAATAAATGTTGAAATAGTGGCAGTTCCCATACAACAGACATTCTACATCTTTTTAATAAAGTTATGTTGATATTTGGACATAAATATTAAAGGGTAAGTAGACACAGGCCAATGCATTAATACTGAAGACAGTTTTGCTATACTTGTTTATAAGCTTCTGATAAGTAGAACCTCCAGCACTTTAAATCAGCATGTCAGAGAGTCATTCCTGAAGATTACACTTGTAATCAGTTGTGATT
>NW_005843498.1:25308-30280 GCF_000455745.1 Alligator sinensis
TGCTGAACACCCTTTTGCATTTAGCCTTTGAAGTGGTACATTTGCTTAAGGCAAAACAGAATATAAATTGCAAAAGAGATATATTATCCATACTCATCTGACCATTTTATGTCACACATTTAATAGAGAGGGATGCATGGAATATTTGGGGGCAATTGTTTTCTGTTTCCATTCTGACCTTCCCTACAGTCATCATCTGTATAGTTAGGCATATTAAAGAATCTAGTAGGAAAAACAAATGGTAGCGTTGTTGGTTTAAAAGTTTTTAAAAAGTAATTGATGACAAGAACTTCAAACATTTGATGGAAGTGTCATTAAAAGAGGCAAAAATGTCATAGCACCAGAAGTGTTACCAGGGTCTGCAAGTACAAAGAGAAGTTATTGAAGGGATTTGCATACAGCACCGCTGTTACAAGTCTATCTCCTGTCAAAGCAGGTTTAATCAGCATTTTGAAAGCTGCCTGACCCTGAGGCTTAGGACATCATCACTGTACTCAGCCTTTTGTAAGTGCAAGAAATGAGTGCCACAAGTGTGAAGGCAAAAGCTAAAGATAAAAAATAGTATGAAGTAGTAGTAAAACACTCACTAATCTCTTCAGGCCCCAGCTATCAGTGGCCTGAAGTATATACTTCTTGATCAGGGGCAAACACACCAGAAGGAATAATTTTCCTGCTTAAAAGCTTTGTCTCATCTTGAGCAGGGTAATGCAACATTCATTCAACAGGCCACTATAGGGGCTCCCAATGGGTTGCAAAAGTAGAATCCAAAATTGGAGGCCTGGTCATTAATGTACTAGAAATTTGGGTCTGCAAGAACCCAAAATAGAATACCCCAAAAGTACGGTGTACATACTGCGTGTAGTTAGTGTATGCAATGTCTTCTCCAAGACACAAAAAGGAATTCAATAATAGTTCAACCTTGTTTATTTTCCTTTGCCCCTGCTACTCACGTGAAAACATTTGTAATGGGGTAAGCTTATGGAACTCACAAGAGCTCACTTTGAGATTTAACAAATCCACACGTTCTGTTTATATAAGTTTTCTAACCTTGGCTTTAGCCTCAGGGGATGCACATATTTCATACCATTAAGAAAGCACATTTAACAAATGGAAAACAGACATATTTAGAAAAGGAAGAAGAGAGAAAGGAAGGGTTTGCTTGTTTGGTAAAGCTTCTTTTCTGTCCTATCAATACAGTCAGTGCAGTATACTGTAAAAAATGTTGCACTGATCATTGAATAGAGAGTAGCCTGCTGTTTGTTATTAAGCCCATGATTGTTTTAAAGAAATGTTCTGTTTACGGAGGAGTTAGCACTTGAACACCAAAAATAAAAAAAGGAGAAATTTCATTTCTGAAGTCTGACTGTCAGAAAAAAGGATCCATTTCTAAAGTCTCAATCTCTTCAGTTTAGCCTCACTTCACACCTGCCCCTCAGATCTTTCTTCCCTCCTTCTTCTTACCTGACCCATCCCCCCTAATCCCTCTGCCTTTCCTTGGCTTTGTGCTCAGCTATTCCCTCCTAACCAACCCCATTGCCCCACCACAATTACTGGATGAGTTATGTGCAGCCATCACATGGATCCTTCTGGTTTCATTACATCCCTTTTCATATGATTCATAGGATTAGTTATTATTCTTAATGCAGAAGTATGGATAAGTTCCAGCCAAAAGCACTGTTTTAGGGGCAGAATAGTCAGAAAAAACACAAGAGCAGTGAAGGAAAGATGATAGATGTAGCAGTAGGAAAGTAATGTGAACAGTTAAATATAGGAATGTGGTTTTGGAGGCCAGTCCTGGCTGGCTGGTGAAAATTAAAATGAGCATCCTGGGCATGGGGCAGGAAGACAAAGCAGTACAATCTGTCAGGAATTCCTAGCAGACAGCAAAATTGCCCTAAAATAGGTTAGCTTGATTGGCAGAATGACCATTAAAAAGGGGAGATGATTGTTAACATCTGTGATGTAAATAACAATGAATAATTAATGGACCACGGACTCCTTTAGTGCCTGAATAGTAATACCAGAGCTGCACCATGCTTACTGACCCCCACCTCTGCGTGCAGCAATGTCACTGACTTGTGAGCAGGGCAAGGGGGGAGGCAATGTCCCTGATTTCACATTGTCCCATATAGTCACCCTATGCTGAGCCCAAAGGCTTCCTCATCCTAGTAAGGGCCTCTTTATGGTATTCAAAGATAAGAATTAAGAGTAACAATATGCACACAAGATATATTTTAAAAAGTTGAGAAGACATCATGGTTAGGGACATAAATTATACATAAACCAGTATAAGTGATTGGGAACCAATTCAAATCTGTAAGTTCAGTGCATATAAACTGCTTTCAAAATGGTCAAAATGGTTTAAGATAAACTTGAATGGATGTAGTATCAGACTTAACTGATTTAGGTTAAATTGGTTTATTGTCCCAGATCTCCTCCAGATTCAAGTTAACTCACAGACCCCAGCATCCCAGGATGCTTTGCACCTCCCTGCAAACCCAACTTGCAGCATGGGTGGGCTAGCCTTGGCCCAAGCAGTCTGCTCCACTTGAGCAGGGAGACATGTTCTAGTGGCCCCCAGCTTCTGGCCTGGGCCACTGCAGGTATGTGACTGCATTTCTGGAATCAAAGATAAATGTCTGTTCACTTGCTTATAGGTTCAATCTATGCAACTTAGACTAACCTGTGAAGAGTGAATCAATTCAGCCTTGATCTTTTTGACTATCTGTAATTAGCCCATGAAACAAAACTATTGGTCACAAAGTCTTTCTGATTTTGATCTATCTGCTGTCAGCTGGCAATTTATAGGCAATATCTTAGCCAAAGTTGGTCTTGAACAGACAGCAAGAGTACAGGGTAATGGTTTTACAAACTTGTTCAAAGGAGGTCCTCTATGAGAAAGAGAAAGGATGGAAGAAACAGTTGTTCTGAGTCCTGTCCAGTTATTGCTGTTTGGTAAAGTGCCACACACATGTGGGAGTTATGCAGATTAACTGAAACAGCTTTTTCTCTCCAATACTCTGACTTGCCCAGAGTATATTTACACAAATTTAAAAACTGACTGATAAATATTCAAAAACATGTAACTCTGAATCCATTAGTTTGATTTTTAATTTCTGGATCAGCCATATCATGCTTTCCATTTCCAGCTAACAGTAAGAAGTATATTTTCAGCTCCCAGTCATTAATGCCTGCCTTTAACTGAGCATTCATAGACCAGACCATGTTATATAAATACTCAGACAAACAGATACTTTATATTGGGCACATCTGCACGTGCAAATGCCATGGGGTAGGTTTGCTCTAGAGTACATTATTCTAAAGTAAACCCACGCTGGTCAGGTGTCTGCATGTGTAGGGATTTGCTAGCAGATTTGCTGCTTCTGGCAGCAGTCTGCTCCTGCCTCTTCTGGCTCTGCACCAACCCCCTGCAGCTGCCAGGGGGAGCTCTAGGCTCCCCCTGGGGGCTAGCAAGATGCATAGGGCTACAAGGAGCATAGGGCCAGGAGACAGGTGTCTCCTGGCAGGAGCTAAGAGATTGCTCCCTGCTCCTGGTAGCCGGCTGCTGCTGGGATGGGCTCTGCCATGGGAGCCGAGGAAGGGAAAATGCCCCCTGCTCTGGCAGAAGGGATCCCACAGACCCAGCTCCCTGATCAGGGGCAGGGGGCTTTGAAAGAGCTGCAAGGGAGGGGCAAGTTCCATACCCCAACCTGCCAGTGGGGCAGCTAGCAGTGAGCCCCTGACTGGGCAGGCCAGGGGGCTGGGACCTGCCCCTCCCCTGTCGCTCTTTCAAAGCCCCATGCTTCAGTATCCTGATCAGGGCATGTGACTGGGAAAAATTTGTGGGGCTAGGGCCTGCCCCTGACTGGAGTAGTTCCTCGCCAGCCTCAGGCTGTGCAGGGAAGTCTGTGCACACAGCCAGAAGATGGCTGGGGACTGCCCAAAATAGGACAGTCCCCAGCTACCTCCAGGTTGCACATGCAGCCTGTAGCCCTGTGGGGTCAGGCCAACTCTCAGGATCTCAATATTGCACTGTTAGACAGGAGGGTGTGACACAATTGCACATATACAAAACACACACAAATCAATTAGGTGCACACACACACACACACACACACACTACCAGCTCAGGCACATACACATCCAAACCAGCCCAGGCACATGCATGCCTATCACCAATTCAAGCACATACACTATACACCCCAAAAGTTAGACACAGATCACTAATTCATATATCATGCACACAATGACATTATACACACACTCACCAGTTCACACACATACAACCCACCTACACATACACACAGGTAAGTTCCTAATTTGGATAGTACAGTGTGTATGTGTGCGCTTGGGGTATTCGGGATACTTGGGGGAAGGTTCAGGTGAGAGAGAGAGAGAGAAAGAGAGTTAAAGTGTAGGGAGTGAAAGTTGCTAGAACCAGGATTAGAACCAGTGGGCTACAGAGAAGCTGGCTGAGGAACAGAGGCTTGGGTTTACTTAAGGTAGACTGGGGCTGGAAACTGAGGCATGTCTCTAGTGGGTTATGGAATAGAGAAAATCCCACACAATTTACTGATTTGTTTTGATGCACTGGCTGGGGGAGTAGTTAGCTGATCGCACGATTTCACAATGATTACACACTTAATTCATACAACACAATTTTATTTTAAAATTCTTTGCTACGCATATAACACTGCTTAGCCTTAAGAAACACCACGAACATTAAAAACACAATAATTACATATATCAGAAACAATGCTCCGAATGCAATTCCTTCCCAAACAATGCTATAAGAATTAGTGTTACAAAAACAACTACAATTACAACTAAAAGTTAAATTTCAATCGGTACTATTATTTTTCATAATATACTTACAATCCTAGAATTCCGAGAAGCCAAATACCAAAATATGGTTTCATTCCTCAGTAGTACGATTTAATGGGTTGGCCTCAGTAGTACGGTTCAATGGGCT
>NW_005843498.1:31038-32670 GCF_000455745.1 Alligator sinensis
CTCCTACTCAACCTGTCATTACCCCCAAATTTGGGCTCGGATCTTACTCAACAGATTCTTTTGAAATTACCTTTGGGAAACTTCCATATCACTGCAAATGCCCTTTTCTTACCAATCTGGTCAAAAGGCCTTAGGGTTTGATCTCTCAGAACTCAGGATATTTGCTCTCTTTGTAAAAGACTTCTAAAGATAAAATTCAAAAGCAAAGTCAGGACCTTTTGCACGTAGTCCCAAAACAATGAGCTAGATAAGGAGATAAATCCTATCTTCTTCCTGAAACTGGCTAATGGGCAACCTTTACAAACATTCAAACTATTTCATTCAATATGACAAGGCAGACAGCTGAGATATTATGGTGTGGGGGTGCAGGTAAGTGGAGGAGACAGCCATGAAAGAAAGTAAGGCAGAAACCTGGTTGCTCAGGGGAAAATGAAAAGGCAGTGGGGATAAGACAGTGGCAAAGAAACAGGGGCTTGGAGGCAGAGAGGAGCTCAGGACAGGTGTTGGAGGTGGCAGTGAGCCAGAAGCAGGAGAGGGAGAAATGAGACAGAAGTTAGAGGGGTGAGGAGCAGAGATTGGAGCAGGGCCAAACCATAGTAAAGCAAAGCCCAACTTAGTGGTCCAAATAACAGTTTTATTACACAAACAACACACTACACAGCCCCATGAAATTACTAGTACACACACACACACACACAATGGCAGCAGGAGAAAGAGACTCAGTGGAAGGGTTGGAATCCAGGTAGGGAAGAGAAGCAGAGTCCAAGTCCTTGGTTGAAGAGGGGGTGGGGGGGTGATAGCTACCTATCCAGGCTGGCAAGGGGTCCTTGTCCAGTAGGTGTTGTCCAGAGCGGGGTCGCTGGCAGGGCCTCAGGGGGGATAGGTGGGGTGGCATGGTGCTGGTCTAGATGGAGAGGGTGTCCCACTGGGTCTGTCTTCGCTGCCCCTTTTTATAGGGGCAGACCTTATGTGACCCTAGTGACAGGAGGCATGCCCAGGCAAGGGTCAGCCCCTGGTGTACTGAGCATGTGTGCTCCATGCAGGGATGTGCAGTTTCCGGTGTCTGTAATGGTGGGGTACAATGGTAGAGTTGCTGGTTCTGCAGGGTCTTTTGAGAGAGCTGGGCAGAGGGAGGAAGGAGGAGGCATGCCCTGAGAGGGGAAAAAAGCAGCATGGAAGAAAATGCCAAAGAGTTCAGGACAGCCAGGAAGCAGGCAGTCAGAGAGTCCCTAGGAGCTAGGGGATGAAGTGGAGAATAGCCTGTGGGTGACAGCTGAGGCTAGAAGCCAAGAGGAGCACCCAGGTTGGGTAAGAGACACACTGGAGGCTAGTCAGGAACAGTGGCAGCCTGGTGTCAATGACTGGGACTTGAATTAAAAAATAGCAGCATTGTTTTAAGTATAAGAAGAAACGCAGGTAGTGGTAAAAGACGGACTTTATTTTTGTTTGCTCATTTTTGGTGCAGATTGTTCTACTTTCTTTAACACCCTGAAAGAAATCCTGGGTGTCAGGTGGCATGAGGCTCGGGTGCAGGGGATGGTGGAGGCCATTTTTTTTTTCAGTTATTTTTTGAGTCAGTAAAAATCTTCTTCTGCCTTGTGCTGTGGTAAACATCCTCCCATCAGGGAAAGA
>NW_005843498.1:32701-33971 GCF_000455745.1 Alligator sinensis
CTGTAATAAATAAGAACAAGAATAGTTATCATCAGAGTAGTGGCAGGCGAGTTTTGAATCAACCGGGAGCAGTTAAGGGTGATATAGGACCCCTTACCTATTGTATCAGAAGAAAAGATATCGACTCAGAAAGGGCACAAGCCCTATAGCATCTACCATCAACACTGCTATATAATTCACTTGTACTCTCACAATATATTAGTGGCACCCCTCAACCCATTTTGATTTCACTTCTGAAATGAAACATCTGGGTTTACAGAAAAATAAAATATCCTGGTAAAAAAAGCCCTCCAACACTCCTTTCACATTAAATGAAGGAATAGTCTGTGAGATGAAGTAAAGACTATTCCTTTATTAAAGATTACAGTGCATCACAGCTGACTTACCCATGTCCTTGTAACAAAACAAATACTGCAAGAGCTATGGGGCTCAGTGGAGGGAGCATTACTGATATTTGAATTTCAACATATCAAATATATAGGAACAGAGAAACCTGCCTAGCAGTAGAAAATGCTGCTCTCAGAAATTCCTTGTTCTTATTTGATATTAGTTTAAAATGGCTGCTGTATCTCTTCATACAAGTCTTTCTTGTTTAGTGGAGTGGGCCAGAGAAGTACATTACACCTGTCCTCTCCGCACTACACCACCAATTTCCCACCTGCTTCCAGGTTTGGTTCAAGTAACTGATTTGAAAAATCTGTATTAAAAGAAAAAAAAAAAAAAAAGCTTGCTTTCGTCTGGAACTTGCGTACCCCTGAGACCACCTCTCTCCCTGGAAGATCAGCTGCCACTTTTCTCCCTGTGGCGGGCCAGTAGGGGGCGCTCCTGCGTTGAGCCGCCCACCTCCCTGCGCCCGACCACCTTCCAGGCTCCGAGTGCCTCCCTGGGGTGCCTCCCGTCCGGCCGACCCCTTCCCTGGAGCACACCCGCTAGCCTGGGGTTCCCGCTGCCACCATCCAAGGCTCTGGACTCACTTCTGGCTCTGTGCACCTTGGAAAACACAGGCCTGATCGTCCAATGGGTACTAGACCCAGTACAAGCACTTGGGGCACTTCCCCAAGTCAGGGGCTTATTAGGAAGCCTCCCTTAGTCCACCGACCTAAGGGGCCTCCTTGGCATAATTTAGACCCACCCCTCAATAAGTCTCCCACACCAGTCACAAAGGAGAACTTTATTGATTACGGGGGTAGGGCGGAAACAGGGTAAAAGGTAGAGCAATATCATAGAAATCTTACAGGAATATCAAAGGAATCCCATAGAGCAAACCAGG
>NW_005843498.1:34147-56144 GCF_000455745.1 Alligator sinensis
CCTGGGCCGGCGCGCAGGGCCGGGCCCCCCCCCCCCCGCCCAGGTGACCAGAGCATTCAGGCCCCAGGCTTTTGTGATGCAGACAAGGTGGGAGATCCCCGCCCTGAGGGATTCAACAGCAGCCTCTCAGGCTGGTGGAGACAGATCTCTGGAGAGGGGCACCGACGGTGGCATTTCTGCCACACTCCCCCCCCCCAAACATGTCCTCTAAAGTACTGGAGAGAAGCTATTTTCAGCAGAAGCCCTCCTGGCTCCCTCCTTTTCACAGCTGTGAAGTCAGGATTTCTTATTTTTCCCAGTACAGCTCAAGGCTGGTCTTTTCAGGCAGAGCTTTGTGTTGAACAAGTACTAAATCAATGTGCAGTAACTCATGCTACCATACAGTAGTGCTGCCACATAGCTTTATAGTGACGCTTACTGTGCAGTAGCCTAATACTATTGCGCAGTAGCATATTAGCATGGTTTTTGCCTGGCATGCTACTGCACAGTGTTGTTAGGTTACTGAACAGTTAGCATCTAATGTAGGCACACCCTTTGGCATTTTATATCATTCTTTGGTGGATTTTTTTCTCCCATTTGCTGGTTTCTCTTTCCTGTTCCACACAGAATTATTAAAGAATAATTTGCCTATAAAAACACCCATCCATCTACTCCCTTTAGCACTGAAGGGCTTGATGATCAAAAAGTCAGATTAACTAACCATTTGCATGTACATATGCTTAAAGTGTATGCAGATTATTATGACTCCACATGCAGTTTAGGCATCCTACTATGTTTTTTAGACGCATCCTCAACCATTTTGGTCAGCAAATACAGTATTAATTTGCTCACTGCTGTGGTAACTGTACATACATGTGTTCCCTTTTTGTATGGACATTTGCACTCCCGATCTATTGAGATATAGGCTTGATACAGGAGCTGAGAATATTTCACTAAAGTGAAAAAGTATTAAAACTATGACTATTCATTATACTTCACATAATTTTTAATATCTTTCCAGATTTCAGCCTTTCCCCACATATCCATATGCAACATACAGAGTTCCAAATACTCCCCATTAGGACAAAGACAGGGAGCTAATCATGATGGTAAAATTATCATTATTATTACTATTAGTACATGCACCCGTGGCTGAGCCAAGCCACAGAATTATCAGTGTCAGTTTTCAGCATGCTTGACCCCCATCCCATCTGGGGACATTATCCATGATGCAAATAATAGCCTGTGCCTCACAACATTTGCAGCTCGGATGGTCTTGAAAAACCTGTTTTGTCAGATGGCAGCTCACTGGCCTTCACCATTTTGGAAACAATTAAGGAAGGTCCAGAGGTGACACAAATATATCAAAATCTGTTTGGTGAATGGTAAGGTTTAGAGATGAAAGTGGTTATCATTGGTGCCAAGGCCCATTCTCTCTGCCAGTAAGATGTCACAGAGAAGTCACAAAGCAGCAACTGTCCCTAAGGGAGGTCAGAATTTGAAGGAAGCTGGAGTATGTTTAAAGAGGACCAAGTATAATGGAGGAGCTGATAAGCTTTCAACCTTTGCTACCATGTTGTCTGAAAGGTCTTCATGTAAATGTACAGTAGCATCATGATACTCCTCTCTGGTACCTGAGGTGAAGATACGTAACATACAGTCCCTGATGTAATTAATGAGCATAGTTACATGAAGGTACATGTCAAATTTTGTTATCCAATCTAGTATGAGGGTAAGTGGGCCCAATGAACACAATATTCTGCTGTCAAGTAGTATAGAGAGCAGACAGATGTCTGAAGATGGTGAGTGTTAGATTCACAGGTAGATCCAACTGAGCTTGCTAAGTATATTATGGTCTCAACTCTGACAAGCAACTTTATCACATAATCATGGTAAGTCAGAGAGACCTATCAAGAATAACACTGGAACAGACTGAATATAGATTGTTTTAGTAGGTACCTACAGAGAAAAAACAGACGGGTCCTGAGCTACAGAAACATACTGGAGGTGGAAAACAGGCACCAGTGATACTGAAGTGTCCAAATACAAGTGTCAGTTATGGCAGTACCTGGATATAACTCCCAGACTGAAGGTTCACTGGCAATGGCTTCTTCTGGAAACTTTTAAAATAGCACCATACACTCTGGGACACTCAAGGAAAAAGTTAATTTGGGAAGTCTTCCTTATGCATGGTATCTATAACAACTGTAAAATCATTCTGCAGTAAAAGCTGTGTTATCCAGCACTTTATTAACTGGCACACTCTATTAACCGTCATGCCGATCGATGCAGCAAAAGTGAAACTGGAAGTCCCACTGGCACTTCTGGTTTCGCCGAGTCCCACTTTGCCGACTTTGGACCATGGCCTGGAGCAAAGCACCCTGCGTGGGGTCCCCTCCCTGCCCCCCGGCACACTGACGCCAGGGGGTGAAAGCCCTGGTGCATCAGATGTGGCAGGAGGGGTGGCGGCCTGAACAGGCAAAGATGCCTCTCAGATAATCGGCATATTTGATTAATTGGCACTCCCCATTCCCCATGGATGCCAGATAACACAACTTTTACTGTAATTAGTTTCAGATTCTATTAGGTAGTAATTGTATAGTAATTAAAAAAAAATTTTTCCTTCCTTCCCATTCAAGCTAAATATGATGCCTCATGGACGTTGGTTCTATTTCAGCTGTGATTCTTTAAAAGTCACTGGCAACATGTACGGGGTGCACGTGCACCCCCCGAGATTGGTGATGCACCCCCTCCGATAAGCACGGCCGATACTGCCAGCAGCACGTGCGGGCAGTTGCCGCTCGCCACCTCCACCACCCACGCTGCCAACATCGCCAGCAGTGTTTTTGGGTGGTCCCCGATCGCTGCTGGCTGCTGCCGACACTGCCAGCAGCATCTGTGGGTGGTTGCCAACTGCTGGTTGGTGCTCACCACCCCTTACACCCCGCTGCCAACAGCACCATGGCTGCCTGTGGGAACTCACTACTCACCAGTGCCACACTCCTATCACCAACAGTGCTGCTGCTGCCTGCGGGAGCTCACCGTGCTCCCCCAGACTCCAGAGGCATGTGGCATTCATGTTAAAAGTTGTTGCTTTCTGTGTTATATTAACATTTTCCATCTAATTTTCCTACCAACAAAAACCCACTATTTGTTAGGTCTCAAACCATGGCAGCTGGAGAGATGAATTCCCAATATAATTTTTGTGAAGATAATAAATTAGTTGATATTCCAAAAGAAATAATTTGTTGATACTTAGTCAGTTGCAACATGCAAATAGTTTAGTCTTGACACATCTCTAATTTCTATTCATTCCTTCCTGAAATTAGTGTTTACATTAATGTTTGCTCCAGGTTTGGTAAGTCACATATTACAAAAGGCTCCTTTCAGTTCAGTTATGTTCCTGTGAAATAACTTTACGACATTCTTAAAAGAACTAGTGACTTAATAGAAATCTTTTGTATATTTTATAAGCAAATAAACATTTTTTAAAAAGGAAAAAAAAATAAGATCTATTTTATTAACCAAGATAAATAGAGTCATACAAGTTTGTTTCTTTGAGGTTAAACCATTTAATAATACATAAAACACTGATATAAATTTATGCAACATGATGACTGAAAAAGTTATGGTAGAGAATAAAGATTTTTTTTTTTTTTAATGTGCATTACATTTTCTCTGCACTTAGCCTGTAGACTACCATGGCAGTACTTACAACTATTCATTTATAAACCTTGATCTTGAACTACTGCAATCAGCAAGGAAGCAGACCTGTTATTAGGATACATTAATCCATCATAGCCTCAGGTTTATATTATTTTATATCTACCATCCCATTGGGACAGTCAGGAGGTTCTCACAGATTATATAGGATAATACCAGTTCTTGTCCATATGGTCTTAAACCCATACATTTAAAATTTTCAGGCCTTTATTAAAGATTATTTAAAGTAAGCAGTAGCTTTCTTATAAAATGAAGTGATATTGCTAGTTAAGGTTAGGGCCTCTTGGGAATTGAACCCAAATCTTTCACTAATTCTTTGTGACTGAAAATACAACTTAATCCTGACTGCCCAAGCTCTCCTGCCAAGTTTTGCATTGAGTTCAGTCAGAGTAGGATCTGGTAACTCCTCAGAGGAGAAATAAAGCAATTTGCAAATATATTCTTAAAATAAATCTGTTCTGAGAGGTAGCAATGAGCATATAAAGCAGCATCCTGGAAAAGGGTAAGGGACTCTGTCTATCCCATGGCTGGATGGGATACAGAAGGAAGGAGGAGCTGAACATGTTCCCTTTTTCACTGCCTGGTGAAGGCAAAGGAAAAGCCTCTGCTGTCAAGTTAAGTCAGCTGAGCTTTCCTTCAGCCTTACGCCCTTCCTCCAACCTCCCTTTCCTTCCACCCCTCCCCCAAGAAAATTAAATTGGGCACAGAGACAAGGGAATATAAGGTAAGTACAGACATTGGTTGAATCAGGTTCAAAATGGCTGCTCAATTTAAACCTTACCACTTACAGACCTGGTCTCGGTGACTGGAAATAAGTCTAAACCTGTAACTGCACAGAAGATCTATGTACACAGACCAGTCTAAAAAGTGCAGAACCCAGTTTAAGATAAACCTGGATCTATGTAGTATCAAACTTATTCGATTTAGGTTGAACCAGTGCATGTAACTTCTATGCACTTTCCCTGCACAGCCCTGGGGCTAGGAAAACCCAACCACTGGCCCATCCCTGAGGCACCTCTTTTCACTCCCCAGAGCCCTGGGCTATTTTTGTGCCCCCACCAGCCCTTTGCTCCCCACTCTCCCTCCCAACCAGCCCTCTCAAACCCCATCCCACAAGCTGCTCTGGGTGCAGCCAGTTTTATCAGTGTTTGCCACTGCCAGAGCTGAGCAAGTAAGTCCCAGTGTAGTAAGGGGTGGGAGGGATACGGATGCAAGTTTGCTGTGGGAGACCTCACCTCACCCATGGGTCACACCTGCCCCCTACCCCTCATGGGTCACACCTCCCCCCCCATCCCCCAGAGGACCCCCAAGCACCCACTACTCCTCACCAGCCTAACTTACCTGATAACAGCCATTTTGAATTGATTTAACCTCCCACTAATGCCCCCGGATGTCTGTACTTAGCTTAAAGGACCAAGGTGTGTGTGAAAAGAACAAGGACAAAACAAAAAAACAAAAACAGATAGCCTATGCATGGGCAGACCCACCACCGAAAAAGAAGTCAGAACAGCAATTCAGGGAGGGAGAAAGAGTGACAGAGGAGCCATGATGCTCAGTGGAACTGGTGGCTGAGAAGTAGCACAGAGACTGGTACAGGACCCCAAGCAAGGCAGTGAAGAAACATCCCCATGGATCTAAGGATCCGGTAAGGGTGTTCCAGTGCAGGACGGGATGTACAGAGTTAGGAAGATAACCAGATTTGCTTCCTAAAGTTTGTTGCTAGAAGACAGGTGGGAAGGATATCTGAAACCTAAGATCAACGAAGGGCTGAGTGAACTGCAGGAGGCAGTCACTCCTAACTAGAAAACAAAATAAGAATTAACCTTTGCCTGCACTAGCACTTTAGGTCTTGGCACCAAGCACTTTGTATTAGCACTACCACTTGGTTAGATAGTGGGGCACAGCTGCACTTTATAGGTTATGAATTAGATTGTAGTTTGATGTACTTTAGGATTCTATGGGAAGGTGCAATACTGATAAGGCTATATGCACTTTAGATGAGGCTGAGATGCAATAGTAGTAAAGCTGGTATACTTTACATGCCAAAGGAGATGGTGCAACAGAGTGTGGCAGACATTGGGTCTGAAGAATCTAATAAGATTGGGGCAGGCATAAAGAGTAAAGTACTGCCAGTAACAGAATGGAGCAACTTCAGTCACTACCTAGTAGTGGTAGTCAACTTCTTTTGCACCAAAGTCAGAGGCAACTATTTAGAAAGCACACATAATAGTGAGACTGACTGAATAGAGTGCAGAACTTACAGAGAGTATATTTGCTGCAATTCAAGAAAAGGACATTGACACTAGAGTCAAGATTGTGACGGCTCAGACAAACTTCTTACTGAACAAGATATTTAACATCGAGGTGGTGTAAGGTTGGGGTGTAAGGAGAGGTGGAGCCCCACAATCTTACTCTGGAAAGCAATTCACCAATTTCCAAATCAAGGGAGTTGAAGGGGGGCTATGACAGGACTGAATACCTCCTAAGTCATTTGAAATATAAAAACTTGTGGCAGGCAACTTCATCAAAATTGCAGCCCAAAACTCCCAGGATAAGGAGGCATGATGGCTTTTATTAGCAGAATGATGAATTAGAAGGCAGGTAAGGAGCATCCAAGCCAACAGTGTGCCACTTGCTTTATCCCCAGGCTCAGTGATGCACCTCAGCAACTTACAGGTTGCAATTACAGGCTGCAAAAGAGCATCCCAGCCTCCTTTATTAGAGAGTGCCCATTTTAGGCTCTCCCTAAAATAACTCATACTGGGTCAGTTTGGCTGCTGTTCAGCTACTATTTGCTGGAAATCATTTGTGCTGGTAGTGAGACTCTGTGTGGGATGCAACTTTTAATCATGAACTTTTCATACAAATCATTGAAGAGAAGGATTTATAAAAGTTGACTCAGCTTTAAATATTACAGTAGCAGTGAAGAGAGATTAAGTTAAAACCCAATCTAAACTGCTGTTATAAAAAGAGGGAGATGGTAAAGACAACATTCTGAAGTCTGCCAAGTGCTTTGAAGAAATAATCACCTCTGTTCCAACAGATTCATATTTGACTAAGTCAGCAGAGTTTGGTCCTCAATTAAAGTTAAATTCTTAGGTCCAGAGCCAGAAGAGAATATGGTCCATTTGGTACTGATAAACTTTTTTATGAAGGGAATTATCTTACTCATGGGAAATAAGCATCAGTTTCTCAACAGATAAGAAATGCCAATGCTAAGGTTTGCTATTTTATCACTAGTTCTCACTGGATACACTTAGCTATGTAAAATAATAATATTTTATTCCACTATGCTACAATATGTTAGCAGGTAAATGTTTGGTTTACTATTTCCTAAAACATATTGCAAAATATTCTTTACTGGAAACTCTTCGGTAACACTGTTACAAATGGGTCAGAGTAATTGTTTCCTGTAATTAATTTATTAATATAAATGGGTTTATTTGACATTTCCCTGTGATTAGAATTTTCTGGATGAAAGTCAATATTTCCTGCATCATCATCATCAGCTGTCAGAGCCTGAACCATAAATGTGATTCTAACTAAGCCTATAAGCAATGGTAGCAATACTTTCAAAAGCAATGGTGGAAACCCCATCTCTTGAGAACATTAAAACCTAAACTGGTCAGAGGAAGTGAATATATTGTATGAGTAGAAATAAACAATCTTTCAGTGGTAGGCAGATGGAGAATGGGTGGAGATGAAAAAGGACTCAGTTCAATAAGGGGCCAAACTCTATTCCATCTATTAGGCATGCATGTGGAGTTTACAACTAGGTGAAATAAGACTGGTCCTTAGTATTACATCAGTCATTCAATATTTCGCAGTCACCTGTGTTATACTTCTGTTAAAATATATATGAGACCAGCCTATTGCCCTTGTTTTAATCCTGTATTAGATGTAGTGAACCAAGTCCTGTAGTTCTTCCACAGGCTAAAATCTCTGCAAAGCCAAGAGGAGTGTTGGCTGATTAAAGCCTGAAAAAATACCTTAGGATTTGAAGAATGTGACTGACATTGTAAAATTAAGCTAGTAGTGAGAGGGAAACAAATGCTATTTCAGCTTCTAGGACATGTCGCAGGCATATTTCCAATTTAAGAAAAAATATCTATGGCTCCTCTCTCTCTATGAGAAGCACACATAGCTCAACCTGTCTACCCAGCTGATCTAAGCTTTGAGCACTCAATGGAAAAAGATGAATTGTTAGAATTTGACTGTTTGCCTGTAAGTAGATATTTTACACCCAACTGGTGAGGCAAAGCATGGCAAACCACTGGCAAGATAATAATCAACTAGAAAATCCCTTTGACTAAGGCCTATTTCAGACTCAAACAACCTGTTTCAGGTTGTCTTTTCACTGTTGACTGCTCAGTCAAAAAACTCTCTTCTATCTTTATATTTCTAGAATATTTTTCAGTTCTCCTGTGCATTCCCATTGTTCCAGTAGAACTTTGGCAGATTTGTTTGAGTTATTA
The DNA here is from genome assembly GCF_000455745.1 of Alligator sinensis. Classification (NCBI taxonomy): domain Eukaryota; kingdom Metazoa; phylum Chordata; order Crocodylia; family Alligatoridae; genus Alligator; species Alligator sinensis. The sequence goes on from NW_005843498.1 coordinate 42,325, forward strand.
TCTATCAAAGTGATGCAGCACTGCAAAAGTAAGCCAATTCTTTAGAAAGGGCTTGATGCTTAACTCTTTGAAGTCTAAGGGTGCTTGTACATGTGACAATATCATGATGTACATGTGATGAAAATTTCCAATCTTGTTAATTGGTGTGGCTTAATGGCATCACATACAACACATTTCTTAGCATTGGCATTTCTTATGTGATGCGAGTTTTGAGGGGTTTAAATAAGTTTGCAGTGTTGCAACTTGGAACATTGCAACAATTAGTCAGCTTGCCCCTCACTTGCAGGAGAGGCAGGCAGGCTCCACAGAAAAAAAGAATTGGTCCCCTCACCACTTCTGCCTTCAGCAGGCTCTTGTGGCTGGCAGGACACCTGACACTACCCAGGGAACAGACTGGCTTGCCCCTCGGGCAGCACAGGGAATTCTCGGCAGGAGGGTAGCTGGGTGTGCTGGTAGCTCGAGAAGGCAGCAAAGATGGTGCATGGGGCACGGGGCCACCTGGGTGGGCTGCTAGCTTCCCTGAGCCCATCTGGGCTTCTAGTGCCCTGTGAACCATCCCTGCCACTTCCTCCAGCTGCCAGCACACCAATCACCCTCCTGTCACCTCCCTGAACTGCCCCAGGGACTAGCCAGCCTGTTCCTGGGTGGTCCTAGGTGTCCTGGCAGCTGCAGAAGCGGAGAGGGGCCTGATCCTTTTTTTGTGGAGCCTACCAGCCTCTCCCACAGCCAAGAGGTGAGCTGAGAGATTAATAGCATAGATTAATGTCCCCCCAACCACAGGAGATGCAGGCAGGTTCTGCTGGAACAAAGAAAAAAGATCAGGCCCCTTGCCACTTCTGCCTTCAGCAAGTGCCCACAGCTGCCACGACTATAACATATATACAGCGATGGAAAACTAAAACCTACCATTCAATTAAAAACCTCACTGTTTCAATTTAGGGGGCATAGAATGCAACTCTAAGGAATAAAACCCTGTCACATGTACAAGCACCCTAAGTGACTATTACCATTTACTTCAAGTGGCATAGCATACAGCCCAATGTATTCAAGCTTTACATTTAAATGTAAATATTTGTGGCTATACACCAAAAAACAATATGTTAGCCCATCAGTAGGTATTTGCTGCTACATTTCAGGTTTTTAACTTGCTCCATCAAAAGTATGCCTTTTTAATTAAGCCGTTTAGGCTAGGCACAGACATTTGGAGAGGTTAAATAACTTTAAAAATGATTACCTGATCTAACTTAGTTCGCCCAGGTTTGGAGCTTACAGTTAGATCCCTAGTTAGGTCATTCTAAGTGTGAACTGTACAGAAGTTCAGGAAGTTTAGATAGGCTTGGCCAGCCATTTTTAGACCCAAGTTAACTGTAGCTTGGAGGTAGGCTAACTTAGATCCAATACAGCAGACAAATCTAGCTGAACTTCTGTTTAGTTCCTAGCGCAGTCCCTGGGCTAGGCAAGTCCAGCCACTGGCCCTAGCCCTCAGGCTGCACTTTTCCTACCCTGCCCCCCTCTGGCACCAGGCTATTTGTAGCCTCCAGCCCCTTGACCCACTCTCAGACAATCCCCCGCCCCAAGGACCAGCCAACCCCCTGCTCCCCTAAGCCTGCCAAACTGTCCATCTCACAGGCCACTCCCAGTGCCCGTTTACAGGCATTTGCCGGTGTCAGGAGCTGAGGAAATAAGTCAGGGTGGGGGGAGTGACAGGTGGGGTGGGGGGCATTGGTTTGTCAGGAGGGGTTGGGGGGATTAAAAATAACCCCTGGTCCTAGTGGTGGAAACAGCCCTTGCCCATCGTGCCAAAACCCCCATGGAGCTGCCAGCCCCCTCCCATCTACCTACCCCTCCCCCACCCCAATTTACTTCAATCAGGTTGCTCTGACTGGCGAACACTGGTAAAACCATCCCCAGGAATGGTTTGTAGCATTAGAGAAGGAGGGCTGGGATGGGTCTGGTGGGGCTTGATGAGATCAGAGAATCTGTCCAATCCTGCTACCTCTCCAATCCCCCCAAACCTCTCCCCCATGGACCCCACTAGCTCCCCTGATCTCATGATATCCTGTAGACCCTGAAGGCCCCCTTGATCCTACCAAACCTTTCCAGACCCCAAGAGCCCTCCACAAACTCTGCTACAACCCAATCCACGGATCCCCTCTTCTAGGCCTCCCTATCCTGAGTTACCTTAGATCAGGTGGCTATTTTTAACTCAGTCTAATCTCTCTTAACATCCCTGAATGTCTGTATGCACCCTTAGAGAAAGTAGACAATGCATATTTAAGCTTTCCCCATACCCCGCTGGCATACAGCCAAATAGAAGAAACTTAAATAAGCCCTTACTCTCTCTCTCCTCCTTTCAAGATTTCTTGTCAATTCCAGGGATTGAAGCCAACATATAAGGTGAAATTCTGGTGGTGGTAATATTTCTGATCCCATTGATAAATATTGCCAGAGTTTCACACACAGTCTTAAGCTGTAGGGTTATGGTCATTTCTGAACGGACTAAAGTAGGATGATAAACAGATGCAATCTATGGAGCAAGACCAGCTGTGCAGCACAGCTGATCTGCCTCACTGGTATTTACGGGTGTTATCTGGGGCATCACCTTGCTAATAAAAGCAATACACTGCACCATTGCTCTTACTCTCAGTAACAGGTGGGCGGTCAGGGTCACCGTGCTCTCCCCTGCTGCCTCCTTTACCGTGTCAAGTTACCGATTAGCACCCTCCAATTCTCGCCCGCCACAACTTTGATCTTATATATTTTATAGGGAGGCTGCCCTTCGTCTGCTTGTCCACGGTTCTCCTGCTATCTCTAGATCTTCTCCAGTATTGAGTCTTCTGTATACTCCCACCTTAGGGGCTATGCGTGGCTCCTACCACCCCCGTACCATGCCCCAAGCCTCGCAGATGTGCCTGACATTGTTTGGTCTCTCTCTCACCGCGCCCTCTCTAGCACTCGGGCTCTCCGCAGTCCTGTCTCTCTCTCTCTCTGCGCCCCCTCTCTGGGGCCTTCTCCGTAATGCCACCCCCTCTCTGGGGCCTTCTCAAGCGCTGCCCCCTTTCCTGGGGCTCACCACAATGCTGCCCCCCTTTCCGGGGCTCCCCACGCCCGCACTGGGGCTTCTCAACTGCCCCTCTCTGGGGCTGGGGCCTGTGCACCCCAAATGCTGCACCCTTGCTGGCGCTGGGGTTTCCTACAATACTGCGGGTCCCCTATAAGGCCTCCTCCAACCCCTAATAGCCTCACCCAAACCACTGGTAACAAACAGTAACACAAGCACAAGCCCCTGGGCTATAACACAAACTCAAGCCGCCCGGCTATAATCACGCTCAAGCCAACCGGGGTTTCTTCATCCCGCAGCTGTGTCAGACGTTGCTCCTGCCTCAGGCTTTTCCTCTCTTCCATGACCAAGAGCTCTTTGTTCCTTGGCTGCTGGTAGGGAACTGCCTCCTGCCTGCGATTTATATAGGAGCCAGGTCCTGCCCCTTTCTTCAGCTGGTGAGGCAGGTGGGGATCATTAGTTCCCTCCAGTTACCTCAGCAACCGGCACCTGAGGAGCTATCCCGGCTCTCTCAGTAGCAGGCACCTTAGTGCCCTGCTACGCTCACCAAGCCAATCTCTCCTTTCAGGAGTTAATTGGGAGGGGAAAGAATCAATTTCAAGACAGGCATGTACATGTCTATCCATCCAAGAAATTAGGTCACACATTGCTGGAAGAATTATCATTTATGAACTATCAGTAGACATCTTTATAAGGTATGGATGTGATATCAGATCTGTATCTAACAACCCCTTCTGTCAATCAGAAATCTTGTTAATTATTAGAGGTGATGATGTATCCAAGAATATCCCAATATTGATCGACACCTTTGAGTATGAAATATAAACAGAAAACATTCTGAGCAGGCATGATATAGTTTATTGGCATAAAAAAACAAACAACATTTTTTGACATTGCACCACTAAGATGCAGAGATGCTGGTGACTTCTAGATTTGTTTTTCCACTTTATAGGGTCACAAGAACTGGCCTGTGTCATCTAGCTTGTGTGTTGTATATACTCTGTGTAAAGCATGTCTCAGCCCATCTGTAGACAAAGCTTTTTGACTTTTCAACAGACCAAAAACATGTCATTGCATACAGTTTTTAAGCTTACAGGGAACCCCAATTTGTAGTTGCTGTCGTGAGTTTTTGAGAGTTGCATTTGCTGGATTCCTGACCTGAATGGTTCTGAGTTCATAGTTATCTCTTAGGATAAATAGACATAGCTGTCTCTTAGGATAATTTATATTTTATATATATGCACAACAGTTTCTAAGGAGGCCTGACGATCATAAAATACAAATGAAATCTTGGATCCTTATCCAAAATAAACTGACAAATTCAACTGAAGCTAGTAGTTCCAAAACACACACGAAGAATAAAATGAGAAAATGAAAACCATTAGAAGTCGATGGATTTTCATCTGCATGCTCTCTAAAGGAAAGGGAAACAGTAGCATAACTAAGGTGTGAAGTGAACAGGGCACCATCCCTGGGCACCCACTTTGAGGTGTGGAGAGAGTGGGGATAAAAACAACAGCTGCTGCCACTATTGACCCAGAGCAGTCACAGCCCTATGCATTGCCACTGTCCAGGGTGCCACTTCCCTGTTACACCTTTGAAGGGAAAGAATGCACATGCTCTTTATATAAGGCAGTTAGGAAGAAGTACAGATTGTCCAATGTAGTGCACACAGAATTAAGACATTCACGTATGCAACAATATGCATATTGGAATGAAAATGCACAGGTATGCAGAGTTGTTGCTGCTCTCTACAAACAAGTGACTACCCTTTGCTAGTGCAATCCAAATTACTTTCTGATACTTCAGTTCATCTCTAAAATAAAATATCCTTTTTCTTGAAGCCACTGAACTATCATGTTTATTGCACCACAGTAAGTGATTGAGGGTGTTGCTGCACTGGCATGCATCGCTTATATCTCAGATTTGCTGTCCTGGGATCAGGAGCACAATCACTGAAGAGGAGACTGTGTAACAATAAATCGCCCTGTTGAGTTTGGTTTTGTTGTACAGAAAAGTGAGAGTTTTAAGATGAGTTATGTATGAGCTGGATGTAGTCCATAATATAAATCTAGGCTTAGGAAATGTCAGGAGCAAGTGTTACAGATATATTTAAGATTGCATAGTGAGGATTATATTCATTGTAATTCAGTGGTTTTCAAATTTGCTGCTTTACTGCACACTCTTTAAAATGGATTCTTTCACCTCGACATATGTCATCAGCCCCGCCATTTCAGGTGCCTTCTGATTCTCCTTCTATTGCTTTAGCTGTCACTTCTCACTGCCTTACTGATAGACCAAAACCCTCCAATGCATGTGATTTAAACTCTTTTATTTCATTAGATTCATTTTTAACTTTTAGAGCCATAAAGCTTGTTGTTAGGAGGCAAAGTCAATAAACAGAGCAGTACATGAGCACCAGAGGATCAGTTAGCCAATTTCAGCATAGAAGTGTATCTTTAAACAAAGCCCCATAACCGCACCTGGCACAGTCGCTTTCAGCAAGCAGAAAATCCTGATGGGTCTTAACTGCATTTGCATATGGTTTTAAAGCTGTAAATGTCTCATGGCAATTGGTAAGGAAGAATGACACCAAAGTTAATGACACCGTTGTACTGTGTAGAACCTCAGTGTCCACACTCTCTCCTCCTTTACCACATCAGAGGATGGGCTAGGAAGAGTGACATAGGCTATAGGCATAAACTACTCAAGCTTGGCATCAGAGAGAGTTGAAAATCATTCCCAATGTAATCCTGCTGGCTGCAAAGCCAGAAGACATCAACTGATTTGAGATGAAAATTGTGTCTTCCTATAAATAAGGATACTGCCAACCATAGTGGAGGCTCCCAATGTAATATCAATAAAGTGCCAATGCCATTGATGATTTCAGTTTGGTGTTTAAGAGCCATTTGGGGTCATCTAACTGCTTGCATGACATTTATGGTAAAACTCCCAATAAGAACAGACTTACATCACCATGGAGTCCCTTTGACTATCACACCTTCTTTAAACTCTCTAGGGTCTGCCTTATTATTTCTGGACTTCTTACCTTTTTCCCACATAGAACAACAAGGAAAGAAGAGGCACAATGATCTGCAGACAATTTAAAAGTGTAAGTGCTGGTATTTAGTGTTTATGAGAAGTTTTGAGATTCTTGCAACCTGGGGATGCAGCACAGCTCCCACCTTTGTTTTATTCTGTAGCTCCCTGGGAACAGTTTCCTATATCCATATTACATTTGTCTTATTCTAGTCAAGTATATTTCAAAAGATTGTTATATAGAAAGCATATTTAAAAGCTAAGTTTATTCAGATAACTACAGAAAGATTTACCTTTGAGAGATGCTGTTATAATGAGTCTTTAGCTATTCTAAATATTTATGATTTTAAACACACACCTTGTATTTTGCTCTTTCAGAATGTTTGACAGTCTATTCATTCAGTCTACAGCATGTCTGGCCTGGATTCACCCTTGCTAGAGAATCTCAGCTTGCTGACATTGGCTAGAACACGCATTTGGCACTGTACCTTTCTGCCAGTATTCTGGAGACTCTGAACCTTATCTTTAATGTAAAAAGTAGCTTGAACTGAATTAAAATTTTAAGATATTTTATTGTCATTGTAGAGATCTTTTTTTAAATATCACCCAACAAATCTATATCAGAGAGTTCTGCTTGAGCTATTTTTAGGTGTAATGGTATTAAGCCGTCCTATGATAAAAGAAAATATGGATGTACATCAAACAGCCTGCCAAAGAAATGAAAATCAGAGTGCAGAGAAATTCCTTGCAAAAGGAACATGAATACAAAACATTGCAGTTCTTACTATAAATTGATGTTGAGAGATAAAGAAATGAACTCGGAGATATCCTAAAATTGCAGCAAGTAATTTTATTTTCTAGAACTATTTTTCCCTCCCACATAAAACAGATTCAGTGAAATCTCTCTTTTTATGTAGTAAGTTTAGGACTTGACTAAATGTTTCTAAAATCTTATTAAAACCTTAATGAGCTGGCATAGATAGTGTCTAGGTCCATGCACCACTTCCAGTAACTCCATCAGAGTCCACCTGAATCCAGAAACTTCAAACCAGTGGGAGGCAGTCATCTTTCAAACTGGATACAGTATATCAGTTTCAGAATCTTGTATGCATCACACCACACTTTTCAATGATGTCATATTGCTTCCACATTTATACAAGCCTCTTTATATAAAACGTAAGAAACCTTGTTCTCATTATATTTGTTATCAAAGATTTCCACAAATTCCAAGCAATAAAAAAGCCAAACTCATTCTTGGAAATGTTCCAAGGAAGTCTGACACAGTCTTTAACCTAGTTAATCCCTGTACACCCCTCTGAAAATGAATGACTCAAGCTGGAGCAAACAGAGTCCTGACTCTTGGCAGGAGCCTAGAAGCCCTGAGATCCCAAGCTGTAACTAGGGCTGAGGAACAATGCAGGCAAGTCGAGAAGCCCTAAAACTGCCCAATCCAAACAGGGCCCTCAGGACTTCCAGGGCTAGGAACCTGAAAAACACTGCATGAACTTCAAGGGTCTGAGGCTACGGAGCAGTGCTACAACTAAAGACCAAGACTTTTAGATCCACTTGGAATCCAATAGAAAACAAAGAGGTACTGGTTTCTTCTGCTTCTTATAAGATACAGCACTTATTAGAGTGCGATTTTCTGCACCAGCTTCATTTTCCAGAAAAAGAATCAAGTGGGAGCCCTACCTATGCCACACTGCAGCAGTCTATAGCCAAAACTGTCCCTATCTCCTGTGACAGGGAAATGGAAAAAGCCTTTCTAACCATTCCATCTTCCAGCTGCAATCAAGAAGGGAACAGTACACAGGACCTGAATACATGACACTTTTACATACAATCTGCCTTTATAGCATTGTAAAAAAGGGAGCAGACATGCAGCAAATAGCCCTGCCTCCAACAGAGTAATCTTTTTGCTCTAAGCAAACATTTAACTCCCTGCTCCCCCTACACTTAGTGGCAAGGTGTTGTAATACTGCCTACGTGCAGCAACTACCCTGAAATATCTAGTTGTCTCTCCAATCTAGATCACAATATAATTACACCAATAAAAAGTCATAGGGTTTTCTCACCTATGGTGGTCACTATTTTAATATTCAGCCAAGCATAACAGGTCAAATTATAAAACAATTCTACATTCTCTTACTGCAGGAATGACAGAAGGGGACTGTAACATTTGCCACTAGGATCTGCAACACCTGAAAATCCAGTTGATAACATTGATTAGGGCGTCATTTGGGGCAAATTCACACCCAATGAGGGGAGAATCCACACCGCCCTTTGGGTCTTTGCCATGTAAGAGGTGAGCTTTCTGAGCTCACCAACACAGCTCTTCCTCGAGTGGGGGAGTGACCAGTAGTGGCCACACACCCCTTGCTGAAAACCTGTGCACCTCATGTAACCAACAGTTTAAAGTCAATTTTGCACTTGCTCACATGAGATCAAATGCATTTGTTCCATGAAACAAGCAGTCTCTGCAGCCTCTTTTTTTCCATTCACAGAGAATAGGAGCTGTTAAGTTTTCCCACAGCAGAGTGTGAGGTTTTAATCACATAACTAATTTATATGACTGAAACTTCAGGCACTGCTGAGAAGATATGGTGTTGTAACTTTGTCCTTTTACATAAGAATTATTGGTGAAACTAACGTGGCTGCCAGGGGGCACATTACTATGATTTTTATAATAAACTACTTGGTTTATATTCTTTTAGCCTGCTTTTTTGCTGCTTTCAAAGGTTCTAGTGTATAAGAACTCTATCAAAACAATATAATTTCATCCTTGGCTCACTAATGGAGGGCAGTTTGGGTGGCTTCCCTTTGCTTGTGAATCTACTGGGCACTTTCAACAACCATACACTAAGTAATCCTACATGTAAACAGCACCCTTTGGTTTTTTTGTATGTCATTTGCTAATTTTATCATGCACAAAGCATTCAATTAACTAATCAGTTGAGTGAGGAATGCATTCATCCAGCCCTCTAGAAATTACACAGGAATGGGCAACACGCAAATCCTAGAAATCAGAGGGATAAATAAGTCTGAGAATGCTGACATTATGGGACACAAGATTGCTTCCATTAAATTCAAAATTGCATGAGAGGTTGATCAGCTCCTTTTAACTTCAGAAGTAAGTAATTTCTATAGAAAAGACTGAAGTGTGGATATGTTATTCTCCCAAAGTCCAGAAGTAAAAATCTAGAGGCTTTAGCTCAAATCCATGGGTACCAGATCAGTGAAGAAACCTTAGTTCTAAAGTACAACTTGGAGAAAGTAATTTGTATCCTATTTATGATTCTATTTGTGCCATGAACGGCTAACATTTCTAGGTGCCTTGCTCAGGCACACACACAAAAGCAGGCCAAACTACTTTAAATGATTGTTCTTATACATGGAATATTGCTGCAACAAAGAGGAGTGGGAGACAACAAAGATATCTCATGAAATGTATCCATATGTCTGTCATTTTTTCCAGCCATAGGAGAATAAACAAGAGAAATAGATCAGTTAATAAGATGAAATGTCAAGAATAGACAGCGATCATAAAAAATTATGTCTCTGTAAAAAAAAGAGAGAAAGAGAATATAACCAGTGGTATGACAAGAAAAGGATTTGTTACCAAGAGAAAAGCTAATCATATTGTTCTCATTGATTTCCTTCTGCTTACAACTTTAAGGTATATGAAATATTAAACCAAACCAGAAACAGGCAAAGAAAAATGCATGCAGATTAAAAATGTTTCATATAATGAAGTTTTACAGATCTATGGAAGATAACTTAAAACTATGTTGTCAGACTGTTCACACTTAAGAACTTCATTCTAGTTTTAATTATTCTAGAGAATAACACCAAAGACATTTTGAAGCAAATCATGTAAATTACTATGCTATATTTTATTACTTTGTTCCTTTAATATTCCTTTTAATTTGTTCATTTGCTCATACTTTTAGCAGTACCAGTGAAAATGCAAAAAGAAGGCCCTACTATTCCATAATAATCATAGATGATAAATATTAAATAATAATTATTCCATGTTGTAGCTTAACTAACTCAAAGAATAAATTCATTGTATATAACCTTTTTTTCTCCCCAACATGTTACCAAAAAAATGGAAGTCAATGCTTTTACTGTAAGAGCAGCTGATTGGACAAATGATATAGAGTCTTTTTCCTTTTTTCAGGCCTTGGGGTAGGGTTATCATCATTTTCACCTTTTTTTTTTTAAAATAAAGTTACAACATTAGGCAATGAGGCTATCTGGCAAAGAGAAGGACAGTCTTCAATTAAAGAAATGAGGTTCAATTCTGGTGCAAAGCAGTTATTTTCTCTATGCCTTGGCTCTCCTCTGTAAAATAGGGATAATTTTTTTCCTACATTTTCTCAATATTCTAAGTTCAATAAGGCAGAGGGTGCTGTTGTGTGCTTAAGCAGCAGCAGTCTTAATAGAGACCAGTGGTTGCTACTGAGATACTATTATTTTTTTATTGACAAGCACGTGAAGTTGCAAGTGCAATAATTAGCCTTATTGGAAATACTGAGGTAACATTATTTAGTTATTTCAGGGTAGGAAAACAAAGGAATACCATGTGTCAGTTTGCCCATGCTAGCTAAATCTAGCAGTGATGCAATAGCAACATGGGCTTTGGCATGTGCTAGCAACAGTGTACAAATGCATGGACTGCTGTATTTTCTTTGATAATGTTACCCATTCTAACTAGATTAAACTAGTGAGGATATACTAAACATGTGTTACATTCACACCTTCATTTCCTTCATTTGTGACTGTAAGGACAAACAGGAGTCGTTCTCTTAGCTGGATGTGAAAGCTGAGTACAGATGAGGCAGACAGAAGTACAAAATAAATACAATGGATTGCTTCTCCATCCATGAGTCCTGTGATCACAGATGCAGATTTTTTGTTTTTTAATATATAATGGCTAGTGGGCTAATAGAGATTGCAAGCTAATAAATGTTTAGATCCACAGCTGCCTAATAACTCACCTGCTTATTATTTGCTTTTACAAATCTGAAAAATCCTGTATAATTGTGACCACTCCAGAAGCAAAGTCAGAAGCCAACAGTTATCCGATACATAACTTTATTACTGCACAAACTGCCACGGGTTACAACAAAAAAGCGTGGATCTGAACTAAAACCCCAGATCGAAACACTTTCAAATACAGACCCATTCCTATAAACAAGCAAGGACTAGGATTTTGCACATAGAGTCTGCTTTAAGTATCAGCATTAACTGCACAAGACTCATCAAAACCTAGGAATGGTGCTTAGGGCTCCCTGGTTAGTTGTGGTTCCAACCTCTGGCACTGATTTCCTCCCAAACCTTGGTCAAAGTGCTCGGCTTCACTTGACATCCTGAAAAGAGGACAAGATTTACATATCACATGAAGAACTAGTGAAGTTCAAATGACATCCTGGGGTTTTGTGATCTATGATGACAGATGCTACAGGAATACGCCTCAGCTTTTTAAAATATGTTTCTTTTAGTAGCTGTGTTGGGTTATCTCCTTTTTCTTTTATCAGAAAAGCTCGTTTACATTTTAATTCCTTTAAATCAAAGAGGCCCGAGGGGCAGCTTCACCCCTAACCCTACCTTGCCTCTTCTCACTTCCATGCTGCTAACTGGTAACCCTGATGCAGCAAGTATGGCAGTTACCCAGCCTGCAGGTGACTAATGTGATATTTTTGTTGCAGGCTTATTTACATTTGGTTGCCATTTAAAAATATTTGGAGCCTGGAAACATTTATGAGTTGACCTTGGACGTGCCCCAGCTGTCCCCTCACAACAGTTCCCAGTTCACTGACCGCAACAGTGAGATACTAAAAGACAGCAATAAAATGCCAAAGTATGTATTAGATACCAATGACAAAAAAACCCAGCCCTAAAGGACTTGATGGTTATGAATATGTATTAAAGTACAGCAGTGGTGGCAATATTAATTATTTGAACATTTTCGTGGGGAAAACAACTTGAAATTCATCTAACTAGTATGTCATACATATTAACAAAGGCAAATGTAGAATTAATTTGAATATTTTACATTTTTGCCTTTAAGAATCTTTTGTTTCACATGAAGTGTCTATAAATATGAAAATAAACTAGCAAGATTATTTTTACAGGGAATAGTTGCCTAATCAGTCACCAGCTACATCCCACTAGAGCCCATACAGTTTTCATGAGGTGAAGAACATGCCTCCATTTTTACAGCCTTTTTTTTTTTTACATTTCTATGCATAAATAGTGCAATTTTATTTACAGGGTAAAATTCACCTTCCCGTGAACAAATGACTGGACTTTCCTGAGTGAAAATCTATGGAGGAAGGGAGAAAAGAAAATAAACATAAACCTCAGACTGCAACACAGTGACTCAATAGGCACTGCCAACAGCTTGCTGCCCCCCTGTACAATGCAAGTGTGGTGTTTGAGCCACAAGGTTAGGATGGAGAAGAGAAGACTGAGGAAGAACTTGATAACAGTCTTCAAATAGTTAAGGGCAATTATAAAGAAGATGGAGATGCACCTTCCTCTGTGGCTGCAGAGGACAGGACTAGGGGCAATGGCCTCAAAGTGCTGCAAAGGAAATTTATGTTGGAAATTAGGATGAAATTGCTGCCTATGAGGATGGTCAAGCATTGAAACAGGCTACCTAGAGAAGCTGTAGAATCTCCAGTTTTGAAGAGCACGTTGCACAGACACTTGGCTGGGATGGTTTAAGTCAGGGATGATTCTGCCTTGAGCAGAGGACTGGACAAGATGACATCATGAGGTCCCTTCCAGTCCTGTTTTCCTATGATCCTTTGGTTCCTCGTCTTCATTCAATGAAAGATTTGCTTGCATAAGGACAGAAGTGAGACACCATCATCTGAACCATCTGACTGACATGCAAAGAGACTATGTCACACACTAAATCTTTATCCTTCCTTAACTTTATATTTATTGTCATGAAAAAATAGTTTTGCTTGGACAAGTGACTCCTTGCTTTTGACTAAGCAAAGCTTCTGATACTGACCATTTCACTTCACAAACATGGCTTTGGATGCAGCATTGGCATTCTGTACCTAGCAACGGTCTAAAAAAATGGAAATCTAACTTCTGACTGGCTGCAGTACACAATGTATGGAGGAGCAAAATATGTACTGCCAAAAAACATTACTGTAATTTTCACAGCTAAATAAGGTACACTATAGAGTTTGATTTTATAATCCCCTTCATTGACTATTAATGTGTCACCTGAAAATATTATAGTCCAGTCAATGGTGCTGCATAATAAATTTGCATTGCATCATTGTTAATGCAGCATCAACTGTAGGCCTTACTGGAGTATTCATTAACATAAGCACTGATCAATGCATATACAACTCATAGAAAGGCTTTGTTAAGACAGTCATCCTTTGGTGAGGCCTGCTTTGGTTAATGACACCACCAGGGTGCCCATGACAGGGTGTTAAAATTGATTGTTAAGGTTGATTGATAAGAGTGGTGTAGCAGGTCTGGGGATTTGCTTAGCTCAAACACACAGTCTATTGGGTTCATCCACCATCTCTCCCAGTATCCTTACTCCCCCACTCCAGGGCAAACTCCCTCCCAACAGGAGTCCACATAAACAACTCAGTCTGTAAACCACTTATATTGCACAGGGTCTTCTCCCAGACCCAACAAGAGTCCTCAGGTGTGGTTTCACCACCACTTGCCTGCTCTTTCC
>NW_005843498.1:56165-69984 GCF_000455745.1 Alligator sinensis
CCCAGGGAGAGGCAAAGTCCAGCCCACGGTGGACTCCATTTCCCAGCAGCCCCTGCCCAGGCTGCTGCAGCTGGTTTCTATGGAGACCCCAGTAGCAGGGGCACTGACAGCACTGGGCCAGAGTTTCCATTGACACCAGCCCCCCAGCAGTGCTGGCAGGGCATGGAGCTGGATGGGGAGTTGCCCTAGGGCTGGGATCTTGTGGCAGTGACAGCATGGTCCAGAACTGGAGAAGAGCTGCAATCTGCTGTCCACACGCCCTGGGCAGGAGTATGCAGACAGTGGATCATGCCCCTGCCCCAGCTCTGGACCACACTGTCACCACTGCAAGATCACAGCCGCAGAGCCCCTCCCCACCAAGCCATGCAACCTGCCAGTGCTGCTGGGGCCATCCTGGCCCTGCACTGTCACAGTGCTGCTGCTGCTGGGGTCTCCATTGAAACTGGCCACAGCAGCGTGGGTAGGGGTTGCTGGGAAATGGAGTCCAGCCACTGGCCGGACCCACCATTTTGCCCACTTCTGCTGTAGCCCCGTCAGTAACAGTTATCTCTGATATGCTCGCAGTCCTCTCAGAGAGAGGCAATCCCGGCGTGAACCCTGGGCACCTCCATGAGCTGACACACTGGCTCTCTCCCACTCAATACTCAGTCAGTCTGAGAGAACTGCAGGCAAGGGCAGTCACTCTGTTCCCTGGGAGCCCTTTTAGCTGCCTAGATGCCAGCTAGTTATCTTCTGCAGCTGGTCCAGTCCTCCTCACCAGCCTGCAATCTGTTGCTTGCCAGCTGCAGCTAGCCACAGCCCCTGATAGAAGCACGCTGCTACAAGCCCTCTGAAAACCTGCAGCTTATTACACTGTTACAGGTGATTTTAAAGAGCCCAGAACACACCTAAGGATTAGAGAAATTTAGTAGAGGTGTTGATGTTTGTTATGTAAATGTATAATGTGGTAGTACTAGAACAAGCCTGTACCTATGGTGGTCCCAGGAATGATACATGAAGCCTGAAGAAGAATGCTTTGCATTCAAAAGGTGGTCTAAGTCTATCCCAAACATCCAGTTGATCCAATAAAAGATATTATGAACAAAAATCCTTTCCTCTCACATAAGAAGGACTTGAAACTTTGGGAACCTACCCTAAGGGATACAAGCAATTGCAAGTTATGGCAGTGCATAACCATAAGCCCTCACAACTAACATTTCTTAACCCTCTGGTCAAGTGTGTTAGTGAGCTGGAGGGGTGTAGGCTGTAGCCGTGTTGGTCTAAGGACATAGGCAGACAAGGTTCCTTCGGTGAATTTGATATCTTTTATTAGACCAACCCAAATAGTTGGAGAATAGTTATTAAGCAAGTTCGGGTTCAAAAACCCTTCGTCAGGCTAAGGAAGTGTCAGCAGTTGGTGTGCGCTCCTCCTGGGTGGAATGAAAAGTAAAGAAGCCAGGGGCTGGGCTGGGGAGTCAGTTGCCAGGCAGACTGTAATGTATCAAAAATCCAATGTCTATGTTTAGTCCATGATCTCTAGTATCCAGGAGGTTGATGAGAGATTGGAGAGAGAGTGGCCCTCCTGTGAGACATGTGTCCCCACCGGTAATTGGGTATTTCTGTCTTTGATAGATTTCCGGTGTGCGTTCATTCTGGTGCGTAGTTGTTGTTTGGTCTCTCCTACATATCTTCCATCAGGGCATTTGGTGCATTGGATGAAGTGTATTACATTTCTGGAGGTGCAGCTGTAAGATCCTGGGATGCTGATGGCTCTGTTGTGGGGTGTAGTAATAGTGGGGGTGGTGCTTTTCAGGCCAAGCTTTTACCACTGAACTGAGCCACTGTGGTCAATTCTTTGTGTAACATAGAGATCTCCAAGGAAACAAACACTCTGCACCAGCACTAGCACCGCAAACAATATCGTAACAGCATGCTTATACACAAAGAACTACACCAATCAAGACATAACATGGAGGAACTGCTTATACCATGTTTTCTTGCATATGACATGTCCTGAAATATAATATAAATCTGGATTTTTTGAGAGAGAGAATAAAGAAGAAAAAGCTTTTTCCAGAGTTATGGCTGAATAAAGCAGGGATTGAGCCTAATATTCAGCTCGCTTACCCTTCCTTTCCTAAAGCTGTTGCTGAAGACAGGTCTCCATGGGTGGATCTGTGATTCTGAAAAGAGCTAGTCTCCAAGGCAGTGAAATAGGAAGATAAAGACCAGAAGCAGCCAACAGACATCAAACTTGTCCTAAGAAAGGTTATCTTGATTGGTGGAACATCCAGACCATTAAAAAAGACAGACATTAACACTTTTCTGGAGCGAAGAACAATGAGCTATTAAATCAACTGTCTCCCTTAGCTGCACTGACAGCAATGGAAGTCGTGCTGAACTGTGGATCAGAAATCAAAGTAGGGTGCGTCTATCCTGGTCAGAAAATCAGCTTCCCCACTAATACGTGTGTCGTGGAAACACACGCAGCATACTTTTGGGTCAGGTCAGCAGAAGCTTTTATTCAAAAGAAACTACAGCTGTAGGGGGGGACTCCAAAGTGACATGGATTTCCCAAGCACTTGGAAGGGGTTCCCCCCAAGAGCAAAATCAGGAGGCTTATATACTTTTTAACAGTCGCTTACAACTCACGTGATCATATAGTGAAATTAGCATGAAAAGCGGCTATGACATTACTTCATTACTTCTTTGCTGTAATCAGGATGGGAACTTATGGGGGAGGCGAGGTTAGTTCGCAAACCTCCTTCTTGCACCTGGAAATCAGAGTTGTACATACTTTTTGCTATCTTCAAGGCCACGGTAGCGAAGCAGTTGCTGAGGAGTTACAAAGAACAAACACTTTCCCCTATCTTCTACTGTACAGAGCCAGCAATTCTCCACAAAGCGGTTATGTCATCTTATAACTCAAATGATCAAAGTTTAAGGCATTTATTTTTTTCTGATTCCACACATGCAATTTTGGGAGGCTGATTTGCAGTAAAACTGCGTGTCATATAAGAGAAAATATGGTACTCTCATGAGTGGGCGCTACTCTTAGCTTTGAAAGTTCTCCAGCAGTTCCTGAGGAAAACTGTAGAGCTTTGCATCTATTTTGTACTCAGTTTACAGAAGTGTGAATAGCTGCTAACATGCAAAGCATTGGAGGATCCAGCTTTTAAAAGCAGTATATGTTCACATTTCCTTCAGATCATACCCCAGCTGCAGGATCATTTCTCACATCTGCAGCTATTTGGCCGAGCATGATGAGGAGCATTTACATTATGGCATCATATCCCATTTCCTCCACATTCCTAAAGTGGCCTTTTGTTAGTCCATAGGCTTATTTCCTAACACTCTTCCAAACTATGTTGAACACAGCTGACGGAAATATGTAGCCTTTAGCAAACTGGGTTCTTGGGTGATTCCTGTATCTACTGCTCTTCAGAGAGTTAAAACCAGAAGAGAAAGATATTCAGTGAATGAACAGCTCCATTCTGTGGATATTTTCAGTCAGATACAGAGCTTTAGCGGGTCCTTCTCCATCATTATTTCCTTACGTCTCTTACGTGTAAATGGAATAAATCAAACAGAAAGCCCTTAAGGTCCAAGCTTAGAAAGCAAATAAACTGACAAATGCTTCTACAGTTCTACTACATGTCAATGCACAGAATATCACCTTCCCAGGGTCTGCCCTCAATAAAAAACGACCAGAAACAGTTCGGTCCATGGCCACCTACTACTGGAACTGTATGTATACCTGCATCCAGCATATGTTGTGGTTTCTGTTTATGCTCCCAGGTTTTCCAGCTGTCAGTTTACATCCCTAATGCTCTAGTTTATCATATTTCTTTAGCCCAGTGATTTTTTATTCAGGGTGCTGCAGCACCCTGTGGTGCCTTGAGATCCTTGCAAGGGTACCACGCAAAGTTGACACTGATAAGTACTAAAACATAATTAACAAGACAAACCTAGAGGTTTCAAGTAGGAACACAGGGTTAAAAATACTCTGACCTGTTGTGGTCTTTCTGAGTTCTTTGTAAAATAAAAAATGCTCTATTATTTTTCCATAGTCAAAAATGAGTGGAAACTGAATTGTCTGTGGGGTGCTCAAGTCTAGTGGTGGGGTGCCTCAAGGTAAAAAGGTTAAAAAAAAAGTGATGGCCACCATTCCAGGATGCCGTTTATATAGCAAGTGCTCTATATATGGCTCATACCATTCTTGTAACAGTGTCAGTTCCAGAAGTTTACCTACTGTCCCTTTTCCTTCTCAGAAACAGGGAACTACTAGTTTTTGGAGTGTGTGATTCTTGCTCATTTATTGTAGCTACTGTATGTTACCCAGATAGCCTAAAGCAATAGACCCAAAAACAATTTCAGCCATATCTTCAGACAGATTTTAACCTGCTATTATGCTTAGTTGCTTGTCAAGAGGATTATCTTCATAGAAGCATGACATTCCTTTTATGTAGTCATACAGACCCTATCCCAATGTCCTTGGGGGCTGTAGATAAAAAGCAATGGGAAGCACAGGTAGAGATAGCTCCATGTATACCATGGTGGATCCAAACTCCATACTCCCTGAATTAACAGATAAGAAGTCTCTTTCTAGACTATTATGCAGCAGCTTGCTGATGCAACAGAAATTTGTTTGGGTATGCTTAATGGAGGGACGTTTTTTATGCAAACCCTTTTCCCCCAGGAGTTAGAGAATGTAACTCAGGGATGAAAAGGATTCACATAAGGATACCTCAGTGCCATTTAAACTAATGTGTCTAAAAGGATAGAAGAGGTAAGGCACAGGTGACAAGAGGCTGTTGGAGAGGGGAAGAGATGAAACAAGGAGGGAATTGTGAAAGAGGAACTGGAGACAATAGTAATAAAGGCAGTTATGGACAGCAGGGGCTAATGGGGAGAGGGAGAGAATGAATGTGAAAGAAGCTAACAGAAAGGGCATAACTAAATGTCATCCCATAACTCCTCCTACCCTGCAGTCTGTCTTGCCCAGAAACCACATCTAACCCCCTCCCCCTTCCCCCTACCATGCGCTCCACTTCTACATCCTTCCAACCTCTTTCTGGCTCACCAGAAAACCCTGTCCCACGTCTGTTTAAAAAGTTTAAATAAGCCCACTTCCAACATTTCCCCTGACCTGAAATTTGAACTCATCTATCTAAACGTAATGTCAGGTGAGGAAGCATCAAAAGCATAGTGCCCATCATTACCAGAACTAACCTGTCACTTGCAGCACAGAATGTTGCAAGCAGAAAATGCTTTTATAAATGGCAATCAGCTGGGGTGGGAAAAATACTCCCTTCCTAATCAAGATAAATTCCCACTAAAAAAAAGAAAATGAACCACACCAATGAGTACAGGACCAGACCCAAGGTGGCTGAATGCTCATGATATTTCTAATAGAGAAATCCAAAAAATGTGCTTTTTTTTTTTTCTTGCATCCATCATTTGCTAATCCATCTCAGTATGCTAGATAGACACTCTGGATAAAATGAAAAAAGGAGGTTGTTAAAAGTTAGCTGCTTAGCTGTCAGTGATTCTTAAAAGGAAAATTCTGTTAACAAAATTCAGTAATGGTTTAGAAGTTTGATGAAATTATAAAGTTTATGAACTTTCCTTTTCTTCTTCTATTGTGCAAATGTTAGTACAACTGGTGTTCTAGATAGGTATCTATGTATTTTTACTGGACACCCTCCTCCCCCTCCACTTCCTGATAGGCAAATATGTTAGTAGTTGAGTAGCTAGAGGCAGTAATTAACATAACCATTCTTCACACTTTAGAATGAAGTTTTATGTCAAAATAGTGAAAACTTTACTGAAAAGTATGAAGGGAAGTGAAGTTTAAGCATTACAATCTAAGCTCTTGTCTGGTTAGGCTGCTCTCTGGGACAGAGGGTACACTGCAGGGACCACTCCCTCTGTGCAGCCATGCACCTTTAGGGCTCCATTTAGTGTTAGGCAAGGTGTTTAAGTAACAAGTGGGAGTGGCCAGATAGCTCAGAGGTGTGTCTCTCCCCTGTATCCCTGCTATTCCTTGAAAATAACGTTTTTCAGGTGTCACATATAAGGAAGGCCACTACATTTATGATAAACCAAAGACTGTTTCAGATATGCTGCTCTGTGTCTGTTTTGTGCACAGAAGAATGGTAAATGGATATAGTTTAGAACAGCTGAACAGCTACAGTTTAGAGACCTGAGTTTAAGTCTTTGTCTTGCCATAAACTTTCTGTGACCTTGGCCTAGTCACTAAACCAGCTTAAACCTCAACTGCCATCTGTAAAATAAGAACCTTTTCTCATCACACAGGGTAGTGTGAGGATGCATTACAAAATGAGCCACTCAGATAGTACCAGTGGTTATAGAAAGCCACTCTGCATGCTTGAGGAAAGAAAATAAGAATTTATTCTTGTATCCAAACAGATTTACCACCAATTATCATCAATTACTTATACTCCGTTAGAGGCCATAGCCTCATTCTGGTAGGTGCAGTATTCACATAGTAAGATAAAGTCTTTATCAAAACTGCTTACAAGCAAACAAGTGAGAAAGCAAGGAAGGGGATGAAGAAAGAAAAAGACTTGCCCATGATCATGCAATAATTCAGTGACTGGACTTTGTAGTTTTCATACCTATACATATACAGAGGTTCTTTCTAGGGCTTCTGTCTCTTAGTCAAAGTGTTGCCCAAATGGCTAGTTTCGTGCCCCTGGAGGCTAGACCAATTTCACCTCAAGGAGAGAGTCACACCCAGGGTGAGTCCATCATGAGTTTATTGATAGCGCAAGCAATGTCAACAGAGGAGCTGATGCTCAAAGCAGTGTTGACCCCCCAATTTCTCTCGGGGTTACACTTTTATAGCTTACATAAACAAAGGGCTACAACGTGTCATACAACTATTGGCAGTACCACAATTTCTTTGTTGTTACGTCTTATCTTATGGGCTAGGCTTAGTTTGCTATTGGTTAGTATCTCCTGTTAAGTTTAGTGCATGCGTATTTCAAAAGCAGAACTGCGGCAAAAAGTTCTGTCGCATGCGCAGAGGAAAAGGGGAACTGCGGCAAAGTTAGTGTCTTTTAGTAACCTTATACCTTAGTGTAACTTCAGGGCATTATGCAAGTATGGCTACAAAATGCAGAGCAAGCAGGAAGGAAAAAGAAACCCACAACTCAGACGTTAGGCCTTGTGCTTCCTACACAAGGGATCATGAGGGCCTCATGAGGGACTCATACAGCTATTACTCAAGTGAGGCCCAGGTCAAAATGTATTTTTACCACAAAAGAACCCTTTTTTGTCCATAGACTTGGTAGAGATTTGACAATTTATACATTTTAGAAAATTATTCATTTCGTTTTTTTTTTTTAAAGCACATTTTGATAGTAAAAGCTTGTTTATTCTATAGTTTTTGAAAAACTGCTTAAAATGTACTCACTATTTACTATGAAAATATATATACTGGGCATGTCTACATGAGATACTTAACTTTGCATAAGCATAGTTTACTGCAAAGTAAGTATGTGCATCTACACATGCATATGCTTACTTTGCAGTAAACCTCTCTAATCCCAAGTAATTTGTTACCTGCAAATGCAAGTAGCAAAGTAACTTGGGATTAGTAATGGCACCGTAGTGCTTGTATAGATGCTTGACTGGGAGCAAAATCTGCTCCTGGCCAGCTGTCCACCAGAGGGTGGGAGATTGCTCCCTGCCCCCGGAGCTGCCTGCTGCTGGGGTAGGCTCTGTCACAGGAGCCCGGCCAGAGTCTATGTCCCCCTGCCCCAGGAGCAGAGTTCCAAGCTCCCTGCTCCCAGGTCGTGATCAGGGAGTGCGGGGGCTGAAAGATCCTTATATCCCAGCCCCTGCTCCACCATTGTGATTGGTGAGTGGGGGGCTAGGACACCATTATTTCACAGCCTGAGTGCCATGGTCACAGGGCTCGGACTGGGAGACCCTTATCTCCCAGCCTGAGCCCCATGGTCACAGGGATCAGGCTGGCAGATAAGGCTCCCCCAGCCCAAGCCCCATGACTGCAGAGCCAGCACTGGGAGCTCCCTGCTTGCAGGGGCAGGGGAGCCTATTCCCTGTCCAGCTCTGAGCATGGAGCTGGAGAGAGAACAGGCTGGGGAGTTTGTTCCTCGCCAGCTCCACACTCATGGAGATGGGTAGGGAACAAGCTCCCCAGCCCTCAGCCTGTATGCCTAGGTGGGGACAATGTCCTTCCAGCGCTGCTCCCCGATCATGATCACAGATTGGGGGCTTGTTCCCAGCCCAGGCTCTGCAATTGTGGAGCAAACTCCTCAGTCCCCACTCCAAGATCACAATTGCAATCATGGACCAGAGGCTGGGAGCGTCTTGCATGGGGACAGTTCCCTGCCTAGCCTGAAGCTGGCTGGGACCTTCCCCTGACTGGGACAGTTCCCAGCCATCCCCAGGCACATTCATCCTGGAGGTGGCTGGGAACTGTTCTGTTTCAGGCAGTCCCCCGCGAGCTCTGGGCTTTCCAGGGCTGTCCAGGAACTGTCCTGGTCAGGGGCAGGTCCTAACCCCATTCCTTGATCAGGTGATTGAGGCATGGGGCTTGGAAAGAGCTTCAGGGGTGGGGTAGGTCCCAGTCCCCTACTCCAATCTGCTGGTGTGGCAGCTAGCCCCCACTTCAGCTCTTTCCAAGCCCCGTGCCCCTCCTCAGGGAGCCAGGGCAAGGATCTCCATGCTACCAGGGCAGGGGGACATTGTCCCTGCTCCAACAGCAGGCAGACCCCCCTCCCCCAGGGCCAAGAGACATCTGTCTTCTGGCCCAGTGCTCCCTGCCAGTCCCTGGGCTAGCACCCTGGGGGGCACCTGGAGCTCCTCCCAGTGGCAGGAGGGGACCATTGCAAGGCTACACGGAACTTGGTGCAACTTTGCTCCCTAATCACCGCATGTGTAGATGCCGGCCCAAAAATCCTTACTCTGGAATACCTGACACCAGAGTAAATTTAGGCCGGAGTAAATGCATGTGTAGATGCACCCACTGTATGAACATAAATGCACACTGATACCAATTATAGCATGTGTATATAATATATACACACACAGAGCACACAAATATCAATGCATGTTATCCACACAAGAGTGCCCAAGTTTGTAATATCTTTTCTATTTGCAGCTATTATTCCCTGAAGTCTAACACTAAATGGAAGGAATCAGACAGACAAGTGTTCATCAAGTGAAGATCATGATTTGACATTTCTGTAAGTACTTTACTGAGTTTGCCAGCCCTCAGAGGCTTTGTTACAGAATATGAAGCTCTATAATATGTATTGAACAGGGATGCTGAAACTCAAACTGCAGTTTATTTCAATCAATATTTCTTTTTTGATGCCAAGGGCTCTTACGTAGTGCTCTTCTGACAGGTTTGATGTGAATAGCATTAATAAATGTTGGCATTTGGGTTGATTACTCTCTCAGTACGAGCATGGACCAGTCAGACACTGGCTAATCCTGTCATTCTTTCTGTCCTAGTTGCTGTTGCTTCCACCCTGCTTGCTGCTGCTTACTTTTATCCTTAACTTCCAGTGCACCGAATATACAGGATTAGAACCTAGACACACAACGTTATTAGACACCAACAAAATCGATAGATTTTGCACTCAGAATGATAATTAGGGATGTATGAGTGTCTTTTTAATAGCTGAATAATCATCATCATGCCTGCTTTCATTTCACTATTGACACAGCACACACAAGAAATGTGGAATTAGAAAAGTATTATTTGGCTGTGTACAGCTTCGTTTCCTTGCAAACTGCTGTACCTCTGAAAACAAAGATCCTGTCCCAGCTGCTTTTGAGGGTCTGTCCCAGCAGCATGGTAGACATCTCCAGCTGGGCTCATTGTGCTGCCTGGCACACTAGGAAACATGGTGGGAAGCCAACACTCTGTCCATTTCCTCCCTATTGGCTCTCATATTTGAATGTAAATCAAGGGGTATTCAGACCTGTGCTCCTGAATCTAACACCTGTGTATAGGATGTACAGCTGACTGTCCTTAGGCACCAACATAGATCAAGGGACAAAAGGAGCCCTTTGGTTATTTTTAAGGGCCATTGAGGGATTCTCCCCCTGAAAAAATATCACCATTCATGTAACTGTCATTAAGAAAATTATTTCTGAACTAAACAGGAATAAATAATAACTGTTATAGAAAAAAAGATGCACCACACCCAATAAGGCCTTTGGAGTCTTAATTCAGCAGACAGACTTCAATTACATGAATTCGTTACTTAATCTCCCCCCTAAAATCTGTTAACTTGTTAGATATTAAAATCCCCACTATGAAATTGTATACAAATGACTTTATCCAAAATCCCTGCCCACATTTTTCACACACATTTTTTAGCATATTGCCTCAATTATAAACTTAGCAGTTCAAAATATGTTGTTATTCCCCAAAAATAGATTTTGGAACCTCGTGAAGGTTTGTTATCTGACATTATGAAATGATAAATAATAATGAGGACATCATTAAAATAAATTCCAATACTGAGAAAAACCAGGATGCAAAACAGGAATTAAAAAAGAAGTTGAGTTTACGACCAGTTAATACACTGAAATGCAAACTAAGAATTTAAAGAATTTACGTTTGCAGAGTCCTTTCCATTCAAGGTACATGGGGCCCTATTCTACCTTTGCTTAGACTGAGTAGTAGCAATCAGTAGTGTAAGTAGAGTACAGCGAGTAGGCATCAGTTTAAAGGGACACTTCACCTCCCTCCTCCTCCACATGCCCCTGTTCTCTGGCATTTCCTAGTATCTCTGTCCATGGAACTGAAATTGCTATTTATGCCCTTGGTAGCAACAGGTGCTTTTTACCAAAGGCAGTTACAGAAAGTTATCCTGAAACTCTGTTCCAAACCTTCTGAATCAAACATTTAAGGACAAATTTTGTTCTTAGATGTTCTAAGTTCTGGTGATGTCAAGAGGAATCCTGCATAAATAACAGAGGGAACATACATGAAGTGACTACACAGTCATCATCCAACAATAACTCTGACACTGTACCAGATACATTATGTTCAAGTTCTGACACTTTAATCCCAAGATTCAGTGGATCCAGTAAATTGCCACAAAAATTAACAGGCAAAAAGAGTTTAATACCTGGAAATGGATTAAAAGTGAATATGCTTAGTTTCTTGGGGTAACAAAGAACAATGGTCACAGAGTGACAGAGTGCAGATTTAGGCTAGACATCAGGAAAAACTTCTTCACGGTAAGGGTGGCCAAAATTTGGAATGGATGTCCAAGCGTGGTGGTGCTCTCCCCTGTCTTGGGGGTCTTTAAGTGAAGGCTGAATAGGCATCTGGCTGGGGTCATCTGACCCCATCACACTTTCCTGCCCAGGCAGGGGGTCAGACTCGATGATCTCTTGAGATCCCTTCCGACCCTATGAATCTATTAAAAATCCAGGGTGTGTCTACATGGCACAATGCAGAGATACCTGAGCTACTTCTAAAAGGTCTGACAAGTAAGATAAACTAGCCTAGGTGATAAGCCGTGTTAACAGAGCTAAACTATTTCCAATTTAATGTATGCAATTTTGTTTAGAGCTTGCTTGGCATCACATTGTGCTATGGCAAGGATGGGCAATTATTTCAGGTGGAGGGTTGCTTAACAAATTTTGGCGAGCTGTCATGGGCTGCATAAGTAGCCCCGCTCCTTGACAGTTGCCCTACTCCCTGGTCACCACACTGGTTCCAGAAGTCCTACCCCCTAACCTCTGACCTTTGCCACTGGAAGTCCCTCCCCTTGCTGCCCCCCACAATACTCCGGGGGGGGGGGGGGGGGGGCCGTAAAAAAAAAATCTTATACTAGAAGTCAAACACCTACTATATTTTAATTTTATTACAAAAATATTTGTCATGACTTGTGATTGTGTACTGTTGTAACAAGGAACCCTAGCCCTATTACTAGGAAGCAGGGCTGCTTCTTTAAGACCAGAGTCTATAAGAACACCAAGCCCAACCACTCAGGCAGGTCAGCTGACAGAAAGGAGGTAGGGCTCTGGGCACATATAAACCCCAGGGCCCAGGCTGGCAGCGGGGGGTGGGGGGGTGTTCTGGCAAGCTGCCAGGGGAATGGAGCTCCTGCACCACAGAACTACCCAGGAATGCTGTGGCTGCTAGCCAGACTGTTGCTATGGCTAATGAGGCTCCAGGATTCTACAAGGTGCCCAGACTTGGGAGGCATTCAATAATTGAGGAGCAGTTTGGGGGTTTTAAGGAGCCAGAGTGTGGCTTGTAGGATTCGTATTATGTTACAGCCCAGGGGCTCATCTTTATGTTGTTGTTTTATCTGGTGGACTGGGCAGAGGCTACTGGGGAGGAGGAGGCCTCTGTGCAGAGCCCCAGCACCAGGGGGTGCAGCGACAGGGGGTGAGCAGACCCCAGCACCAGGGGATGCAGTGACTGGGGCTGAGCAGACCCAGCACAAGGGGGCGCAGCAACTGGGAGTGAGCTGACCCCAGTGCCAGGGGGCACAGCTCAACATCTATCTACCATCTGTGAGGCACGGGCCACTGTGTAGGGTGGTGGG
The DNA here is from genome assembly GCF_000455745.1 of Alligator sinensis. Classification (NCBI taxonomy): domain Eukaryota; kingdom Metazoa; phylum Chordata; order Crocodylia; family Alligatoridae; genus Alligator; species Alligator sinensis. Next base: position 68,720 of record NW_005843498.1, read on the forward strand.
ATGTGGGAGTGTGGGGGGGAGGGTTGAGAGAGTGTGTTGGCTGTGTAGGGGGAATAGGGTATGTTGGGGTGTATGTATATGTCGATGGGGGTTATGGGGGCAGGTGGTGGGTGTGTGGGATATGAGGAAGGGGAGGTATGGGGACCCCCCACACACTCCCCTCAGAGTGTGCAGCCCCAGCTGCCTGGCAGCAGCAGCAGGCAGGGAGGTCAAGGTGCTCATGCCCAGCACAGGCCACTTCTACTCCAGAGGCTCTGCACCACATGCACTCGCAGCGGGGAAGTCCCATTCTGGATTCCCTGGGGAAGCTGGGGGTGGGGCTTCCTCCACTCCTGACAAAGTGCGGGGACCTGCACAGCAGGGAGTGGGGGAAGCAGCAGGCTCCAGTGCGGGGCTTCCCATGCTGTGAGTGCTGGAGCTGCAGGCACTTGGCACAGAGCCCTGGTGACAGGGTAGGCTCCGCTCTCTCCCCCCATGCAGCACTGGCCAGAGCGGCACCAAGCACAAGTGGCCTGACCTCCCCACTTGCTGCTGCCGCCAAGCAGCGGGGGCTGTACACCACTAGGGGAATGTGGCAGGGAGTCTCTCCACCCTCACACCCAAACCCTGCCCAACTGAGCTCCACACTCCTGCTGACCCTCTGGGTACAAATTCCATGCTGCGCTCCCACTTCCACCCAGCTGCAACTCCACCCCCGCCCCAGCCCTACCACTTCCACACCTGCTGCCCCAAATGAGCAGGTTGCAGCTGCAGCAGGAGCCCTGCCCAGAAGCTGCTGGCTGGGCAGAGCCCTTCCACCCACAAGGGTGGGAGCAAGGTCCAATAGGGTATGTTGGGGAGTTGGACACATGGGTGCCTCGCTCCCACCCGCATGAGCAGAAGGACTGGGTGGGGTGCAATTCATTGGGGTTGCCGTGGGCCAGAGTGGAGAGGAACAAAATGCTGGCAGGGAGAAGCAGGACACCAGCGGGGAGCCACAGGCAATGGAGCCGTGTAGGAGTAGCGGAGCGGGGCTCAGCACAAGAAGCCCCAGCATCCGACCGGGCAGCCCGGTAGGAAAAACCCCGGGGAGGAACTCAAGGAGCCAGAGTTGGCCAGAGAGGCACAGCAGGGAGAGGAAGGTTGTCCCCACAGTTGCAGGTGAAGATCAGAGTCTGCGGGAGCGGCCACGTACCCCAGTGGGGAAGTGTGGCGGGCCAGTAGGGGGCGCTCCTGCGTTGAGCCGCCCCCCTCTCTGCGCCCGACCACCTTCCCGGCTCCGCGCG
>NW_005843498.1:70515-73271 GCF_000455745.1 Alligator sinensis
TTTTATCACCTCCCTGACCTCAGCAGCCCGGTCCAATCAAAGCTGCCAATACTGGCTACAAACCGACCAATCTGCCAAGCATCCCTGGCTACCTGGGCCCGCGAGCAGGGCTGGGCTTTTCCCCCTGCCCAGGTGACCAGAGCATCGCCTCCCAGGCACCAGGCTTTTGTCTGCAGACAAGGAGGGAGATCCCCGCTGTGAGAGATTCAACAGCAGCCTCTCAGGCTGGCTGAGACAGATCTCTGGAGAGGGGCACCGACAGTGGCATTTCTGCCACAGGAAGGGCACTGAGCAATGCCAAGACTTGGCAGGCAGCTGGTTGAAGAAAGAGGAGCAGGTGGCAACTGGCCCAGAACCCAGCAGGGAAGGGGTGACTCCCACCCATTGGTGGGAACAGGAGTGATTAGCTCCCAACCTGCGGGCCCCTTGGAAAGAGTAAGCAGAAGGATTGATGTTGAGTCTCTTTCTCTCCCCAGGGGGGCAGGAGGGTTCGGGGAGCCAGAGTCCCCTGTACTCCATCAGTATACGACTAATGCCTTTGCAGGGAGCAAAGGACCTTTTGAGTTATCATTACCCCAACTTTAAAGTTAGCCTAGGTAAAGTGCTAAGAAAAAATAATTTCTAGGATTCTTTGTCTGAACCTTAGCACACATTTTGCAACAATTCCTTAACTTTGCCACGTCCACCCCTATTCAAATGCCTGACCAGCCAGCTGCAACGGTTGCACAGATCACCTTACACATTTTGCAGCATACGGTTCAGTTCTTGCCTCAGTTTAGTTATCCTATTTTCATGAGATGTTATAAATATATGGAGAAGTACAGAAACTTGTTCACACTTCTCTAGGTACACCAAAAAGGTAGCTGCCTGATGCTTCAGGGAAAATAAATTTAGTAAATCTGTACCATACATTACAGAGAAAAAAAAAGTCTTAGCATCCCTTAAAGGACAACAGCTATTACACATCTTTATTTCCATTATTTCTAGCAACTCTTAGATTTTATCCATTTCTCTAGCAGTACACCTATAGAGGAAAGTTCCCTCATGCATACTTCACCAAAATTACATCAAAAGGGTATTTAATTAAATTATATGCTCAAGAAATTAATATGACATGCAGTATTGCAGATAGTCACTGCAGAAACCCAGATTAATATGGACAGAATTTTTCACAGGGACAAGCTAAAATAACCGTTGGAATTTATACTAATGCATATAAACAAACTGCTTATTAGGTTTCAAACTAAAACAGAAAAAAATGGTTGATATGAAAAAACTAAGGCTGAAATCACAGCTGCTACATTTTTCCCAAAGTAATAAAACTAACAGCTACATCAAAAACCACTATTTGCTGCACCTTGCCAGTTCAGACTCTATATAGTACTTCTAATAATATTAAAATGCTGGGCCTTCAAAATGCCTGAAAACTTGGGCAGTTCATTTAGGTGCCTAACTGGGAGCTGAGATCTTACAAAAATCTGACTTCAAAAGCATGTCAAAAGGACAGTTGGGATGAAGTTACACATTGATAATATAAAGTCTGTGATCACCCAAGAAAACAATATGATCACCTAAGATATAGATAGATAGATAGATATTAATTCAGCTGAGGCGTATCCATATCAATTGACATATCAAAGGATCATTCCAGATGCATTTTCTATCCTTGAAATAAAAATCTAATTAACATCTGCCATGATGAAAACTTAAGATTTATCGACCTTTGTGATGAATTATTCAGTGCATCTCCAAACACGGAATTTCTTTAAATATCTAAAGCAATATATGTTCCTGTACAAAGTAATATTTTCACTTCATCATTACCAGGAATATCTGTGACTCCAGTGAACTTTCAGTTCTTAAAGAACCTCCACAGAAATGGCAGAACATGGGTGTCGATGACAATCACCACTGCAATCGCTTGGGGTGCGGGATTCCAGTTCCTCTTCAAGTAATCCTATATCTCCCACTAACAGGGCTCCTCTAGGAGGTCAGGTAAAGCTGCTTCCTGCCATGTCACATGTGCGTGGCAGAAGGTGTGACTGTGAGAACCAGCATCAGATCCTATTGTGCCTTCTTGCTAGTGCAGGGGGAGCCCAGGATCGCGATCCCAGGCTTCCTTTGCACCAGCATACTAGTAGAAAGCTCCTGCAGCTGGGAGTCCCATCAGCTGACAAGATTCCCACCTAAGGCAGCCCATGAGATGGTGCTGTGGCTGGGAGTACCATCAGCTGTTGGGGCTCCCAGTTGCAGAGGTATAGCTATGCTACACGTTTGAATTAAAACTGGATAGAAACCAGCTATAGAATTATTGCACATTTTCTACTTCTAACTTTATAGCCACTTGGACCTTTTAAAAGTATGCTAGTCAATCTGCACATGTAGCAGTCTAAATTAATTGCACAATTAACCAAGTAATTGCGTAATATAAGTAATGTGCAGAGGGGGTCACAGTGACAGCAGTTATGCTTCTACATAGAAGGCAAATGCCATGTTTTGCAGGTGGCCTGCAAAAGGCCTTATTTTAAGTATATTGGCTCGCTGCACCAGAGAAAATGTCACTCCGAACAAAGCATGTACTCCTATGATGCTAAGTTAAAGCTAGGTAGAGTAATGAAACATGAAATATAAAACTCCATTAGACAATGATCCATTTGAAGAGAACTGGTGTTGAAAGGGAAGAAAGGAATACTAATTTCAGTAATGAAAGACAATAGGAGTTTAGGTCATTCTCCACCTCCAAGAAATGAACAGTA
>NW_005843498.1:73302-74820 GCF_000455745.1 Alligator sinensis
TAAATATATAAAAAAGTCGGCGTTTGTGGTAACTTTCCAAAAGCAATAAGCAATTCTGTATTTATGGGGAGCAAGGATATGGAACTATATTCCAACATACTTCACAATTTCTTTTGCAAAGAAAGCATTCATGAAGCAAGAGAGGTGGAGAGGAGAAAGCTCCCTCACTGCTGAGTCCATATTGAACCACTTAATTTTTTTTCTAAATATGCTCAAGTGTCCAGCTACTAATATTAGTGTTCAGACTCTCCTCCTAACAACCTAAATGATATTCTGATGATTTATAGTCTACCCTTAAGCAAAATGCTGGAGCTTATCATTATATCCAGAAGACTATTACTGTCTACCATAACTTGGCTAGTAGTGCATTTTTATTGATTTCAGAACAAGAGAATGAAAGCAAGTCCATAAAATCAAAATAAATAAATGTGCCTCTTCAAGCCCTTTCCCCCATTTCAGAATATCAAAGACAGCAGTTTATCTTGGTTTCAGTATAGTACAAACAAGCAATGATAAAAGCACAAAAAAACAAATAAAAAATGAAAATAGTATTTCTTCTAAAAGTAACAGTGCAGCTATGTCAAAGATTTTTCTCTAAGAAAAATGCTACCAATACTTTCACAGTCTGCATGGAAAGTGAGTGTATGTGTGCTGAAATTTAAAAGAAACATGCAGCTAAATCTATGGTGTGAAATGGATTGACTTAAATGCTTCTTCATAATTGTTGTTTCTGTTGATTGTAAAATCTGTTATAAAATGTTAAAGGTCTGTCCAACTCTAGATACCCCATAAAGCTAATGTGGTTACGGCATGCCAGTTTCTGTAATCAACAGCACACGAAGGAATCATGTAGCTAGCATTGTGTCCAGCTGCCTTTGACCTCCCCAGTTCGAAAGACCTGCTACCATCTTACAGCGGGACCTTCAGCACAAAACTACATTAAATGTGTTTGTTTACCATTTTTAATGCGTGATATATTTGTTGAATGAGTGGCCTATTATAATTTATCACACAATAAACACGTTAATTTTACAATTAATGTAACCTCTGCCAGGGGCCTGAAGAACAATTATGGCCCAGAAACAGATGGATATTAGCTAGCCATGAGTAAGTTTAGACTAAAAACAGGAGGTATCCAGCTATCCCATGAATAAGCTAAACAACATTCCAGTTGGAGTTACAAGGGCAGAAAATCTAACTGGTTTTGAGATAGAGCTTGATACATTTATGAAAGAGTTTATCTAATGTAGCCACATGTTACAGAAAAGGATTGGCTGTGATGACCAAAGAGGTTGCTTTCAGGTCCTGTGTACCTAAAAGACCTTTTCCTTCAGTTTTTTATTATTGCCTGTACAGACAAATGAAGGCCACCTCCTCCACTGCTTTGTAAGCAGAATGCCAGTAGAAACCACGTGGAGGTTTGAATGCAGATGAATGGCAGGTTCTCGCCCTACTATCTGATGAAGAAAGGCATGGCAATTTCCTTTTGGCAATGGTCTTTTAATTATGCTTTTCCCT
>NW_005843498.1:74978-95407 GCF_000455745.1 Alligator sinensis
TCCCTACATTTATTTTAAGAACTATTAAAAACGAGTCCAAGAGAGGCCAAGACTGACCTTTGATGCAGTCAAGTACAAGGACATAAGAAATAAAAATACCATTTAAATGTCAGATGTTCGACAGAGAAAGGAAATGCTGTAAGCAACTCTCAATTAAATAGAATTCAAGGAGAGTTAATAGCATTTGTGTCACACTATTGTAGTTCTAATTAATCTCCAGTGCTTTTTCCATGTTTTATGGACTATAGCCATATCATCTGTGATAGAAATGATGATTAGACATGGTTTGCAGTATTCAGATCTAAAATATCTACCTGAAGGAAAGGAGGGGGGAGGGGGGAAGAGTATTCCATTTTTCATAACATAATTAAGACGTATTTCAGACAAATAACAATAGAGATAAATGAGGTAGGTGAAAATCAACAGAATGTTTTTTGTGCTATTATAAACAATAAGAAGGAAACACATCATTATAGCTCTCTGAGCTTAATTTGTAGCCTGTATAAATTAATAGAAGTCCTTCCACAGATTTCAGTGGGCTTTGGTCCTGGGCTTGTCTGGATGAAGCTGTGAGAGTAATTACTGCAGAGTTCAACCAGAGTTGTGTGTGCCAGAACCTCTCACAACAGGGGCTTCAATTTATAGTTCCTTTGCAGTTCTAGTAAAACATGGAAATTCAGGAAGCCTTCAGTGTCAGACATTTAATTACTGTCAATGTCTTTGGAATATTTGATTAGCCAACATTATTCACCATTGAAAATTATAGAAAAATCCTAAATTTATTGTCTGCTCACCCCAATTAACCTACAGTTGAGTTACAATTTTGGGCTCTGTCCAGAATAAAGTAGCATTTTTATGGTGTCAGGTACTTGACTTTGAAACTACACTGAGCCTTTTTAAGGACTGCTGGAGATGCTGAGTAGAGGCATTGAAGGTCAGACTACCACTGACCCTGGGCAGCAGCACAGAGAGAACAGGAAAAACCGTCACACATTTTTTGAGGGCTGGCAGAAGCCAGTTATAACAGCAGCACTAATCTTACCAATGGAGAAAAAAAGAGTAAGGCCATGGCACACCTGTGCCTGGAACTAGCCAATAATGGCTTGTGATGACTGTTGCCTTATGGGTGATACAGCTTGTCAGTAAGGCAGCCCCTCCCTTTGACTTTCCTGCCACGACTTTGCTGTTAAATTATCACGAGAGGGTTTCAGTGGAGATCTTCCCAAAGGGGCTACCCAACAACGGCTGTACTCACAGTTGTTAGGTGCAATGTTCTGTGGGGCTCCACCTACACCTCATCCACTCACCAAACGATTACTTACGGGTCCAATGTTAGCCTCAGTCTTGTGGGCTTGCCCCGCGGTCGGCCTCAGGTGGAGGGAAGAGCACGTAGCTGACTGACTTAGCTGGCTCATGTCCCTTCTCCCTCTATCCCTTGGACTTTCCTCCTTTCCTTTATTTTCTTTTCTTCCTATTGACTTCAGAAATAATATTCTCCTGGGGAGGAGCGGGATGTGAAGCCATCTCCTCTTCCCCAGCTGTCTACAGGGGACTCCGAATCCCTCCCCTCCTCTACTTCCTCCAGGGGAAGCGCCTGCCTCTCCTGGCCAGCCTCCTGCAGGGAGCTGCTGTACTTCCCCTGCTCTGCCTCCGGTAGGGGCTCAAAGATTTCCCCTGCCTCATTTGCCAGTGCTGCACTCGCTAGGGGGTGCCTCTTCCCAGTGGGAGCCTCAGCACGCCAGATGTGCTGCCCACCAACTTTCTCTCCTTGCTCCTCCTCCCCGTGGGTTCTGCTGGGGCTTTTAAACTTTCCCGGAGCAGCCATGCCGACCACCACGATTGGGCCAGATGCTTCCTGCGCGGGGAACAGCTGCTTAAATAGCTGGCAAAATGCCGGCTCGCGTGGCCGTGGTGGCGGCTGCTGCCGTGGTCCCAGCTCCTGCACTGCCAAACCGGCCGGAGGAAAGTTCCCCCCTCGGGGGGTCTCTTTCTGGGTTTTGAGCCCCCCGGTGGTTTCCCTCACCTCCTTACGAGCCTGTGGCAGCGTGTCGCCACCACATGGCTCTTCTCAGAGTACAGCTTGAGCTGCTCTGACCAGCGCTGCCTCCACACTCGCAGGCAAGGTACAGACTAGGGCTGTGCAAAACAGCACCATTTCGTTTTGACGGGACAGTGTTTCAGCTTGAGTTTCAAAACTCAAAACATTTTGAAACGTTCAAAATGTTTCAACTGCCCTAATTTCATTTCAAGGCTGTTTCAAAGCTCTTTGTTTCATTTTGATTTCACTATTTTGAAATCGAAATGAGTCGAAACAGCATTGACACGAAACCGCCCGCGAAATTTTGCATAGCCCTAGTACGGACATTCAAAAAGCCTGAGGCAGAATTGATCTAAGTTATACAGTTTTCTGTAAGTGGCACGGTGTAGATTGGTAGCAAACAGAAAACGCATTCTCTCTTTGTTGTGGGGGGGGCGGGGAATAGGGGGCTCAAATCTTAGACTGGGGTGTGCCATTTTTAAACTAGTCTGCGTGTGCTGACCTTCTGTTCTGTTATAGGTACAGAAAAGTTTCCAATCACTTATACCAGTCAAAATGTAATGTCTGTACCTGTCCAGATTGTTCGGGAACCACAACTGTCTTTTATTTAACATGTGAACTGAAGGTCATGCTCAGTCTTTATTAACGGGAAGGCACTCACTTCAGAATTACAGACTTCTCAAAATACACCATAATTACAGCGGGGAGGCATTTGAGCCAGGGATAAATACACTTCTTTCAGCCCATGGACCCACAGAGAGAAAGTACATGGGTCTATAATTTTAAAACAGATCCATACTCAGTATTGATGAAACTTTCCTCAGGAAAGGCTGCTTGAGCAGTCTTGATGGAAGTTCTAGTCGAAACCAGAGACACCCACCCCAAATAGCTAATAACTGAAAGACCAGGGTTCAAATCCCTGCTCTGTCCAATTCAAGTCAATGACTTTAACCTCCAGCTCCTACATCCTGAGTGAGTGATCTACCTACTAAATTAGTGGCTCTTCTGAGGCAGGTGTCCCTTAATCTGTCCTGTTGGAGATACTGGTAATTCTGTAATAAAGTCTTGTAAATTTGACTCTCCCCTCTCTTCCCCACCACCCCCCACTGTCCCCTGAAAGGTCTAAATTTGGATCCAAACAAGAACAAGAAAAACAAATTTTTACAAAATGAGAGAACCATTCCCTACATGGTTAGGGACCTTGGGGGGGTCAGGCAGGAGCTGCAGGTGCTGGCATTGTCTGGCATGTGCCCACTGGGGTAAGACATGGAGTCCTGGGGGGGTAGAGCTGGGGTCTGTGGGGCTTCAAGGCCCAGCACATGCCCATACTGGTGAGACACATTGCCCAGAGGCAGGCAGCAGCTGGCACAGGCCCTGGGGGTCAAGCCAGGGGTCCAGAAGCCAGCTTGGGACATGTGGCTAGAGAAACTGTCAGCCATATGGCTCAGCCCCAAGCGGGAGGATGGCTCTCTACTGGTGAGGCTGACCAGGCACAGTTTGCACCCAATGTCAGCATCTACACATGCACTACTGTGCATTAGTTAAAGCGTCATTTATCTAGTACCTGTATATGTTGGTACTAGGAAATGGTGCACTAGACTAATATAAATGCCATGCATGTGTAGATGGTGACGCTTTAGATTACTGCTGTGGAGTAAAGCATCTCATGTAGATGCACCCATTGTTTATCTTCCATCTCTGGAACACCTACAATTAATATTAAAAAGCACCTAATTCTGAAAAGAGGGCTGAAAGGCAAGCAATGATCCCACAGGGACAATGCCATATAAGCAGATATAAAAGTTACATAAATATACAGTTGGCACCTCTGTCACTTAATTATTAATTCAGTTCTATTTCTTGTTCTAAAATGAATAAACAAATAATTTGGTAACTGAATTTTTTATTTAAAATCTGTTTGGTGCTTATTCCTTTGACAGAATAAGGGATGCCTGTGAACAATTAGAACTGAACTATAATCATACATCAAATCAATGTTAACTATGTAAAAATATTATTGCTTACTAAGCATTTGGTAAGAGTTTTCTGTTCATGGTCTATGCAGTTTATTGCTCTGCAGATGTTATTTCATGCTATAAAAATTGTACACACCCTTAATATATAAAAAACCAACATTGTGAAATGTGTTAAGTCTTTTTTCCCTATTAAAATGTACCTGTTGATAATGATTCAGACTGCTGGAACTAGGAAGCACTGTTGCGTTCATGACTATTTGTACCTCTCCTTTTCTGTGGCAATACTATGGGGTTGATACATTATCAGCATTTTTGTTTGTGGATTTTTTTCCCTAAAAACATATTGTTGAAACATGTATTTTTACTGTGCACAAATTGGGCAAAAATCTAGCTACTGGACTATGCCCTTTCATGGGGAAACCCGTGAAACCAAAAAATTCCAACAAATGCAACACAGAGTTTCTTGGCCACAGGCCAGGCCACAACCACAACTATCCAATGCTGTTGGTCCCCTATACCATGAATTCATAGGCACTTGCCTTGAAGGATGACCTCTTTGAATTTCAACTACTTCAGAAGCTATCAGAGTGCCCCCTGGGTAATAGCTTTAAGCAGCATGATATCCTTCTTACATATTTATAGAAGCAAAGCACAAGGGACTGAGTGAGACCTACTGAGACACTGAATCTAGTCCTCTGCTATCATAAGCACCCATAACACTTTTTATTACTTCATCTAGATCTCACTTAAAACCAGTTAAGATTCTCCCTTCCTCCCCCCACTGCTATAATTTGAAGGGAAGCTGTCAGTAATAAGGGATTTTAACAGAAAAAAGGTAGCATTATTATAGTATGCAATCAGTCTACTGGGATCTCTGGGGCGGGAAAAAAGAAACAACACCTTTCATAGTTACATACAGAACTGCAAATTGGGGTTGCCATCTGTCTGGAGGTAATCAAGACAGTCCTGATTTGATGAATGTGTCCTGATCACAGCAAGGAAAAAAGCAATTGTCCTGATTGTATACAGAATAAACAAATCTGATTTCCATCACAGAATGGTCAAGGACCTGAATATATATGAGACACAAACTTCAAAATATTTTGCTAGAATTTGGTTTAGTCTATCCTACAACCCTGCTATTGACCATGAACTTCAAGATGGGAGGAGAAAAAAGTTTTTTAAAAATCACTTCAATTTGTATATTATATACATATATGTGGATGACCAGACACATACATATGCCTGTCACCTATCTATCAATACCTATTTTTTCAAGTTAGAGCAGTCAGTTTTCCCTCACAATAGAAATAAGTGAGATGCTACATTTCAAGTTGTGCCCAGTATTCTAACACTGTAGTATTTCTGTGAAGTGTTTAAAAGATAAACACTTCTAACTAGGAGAAATTAAAAGCCTTACAAAGATGCAAACTACAAATGGTTCACACTATTCTTGCCAGTGAGAACTCTTTCAGACTCTTTTGATAAAATTTGAATTTTAGTGACATCAGTGATCAACATGAACAGAATCAGAATTGACCATGTTTACAATGCACAAATCTAGTCCTTGTTTATACAAGGGAAATAACAACTCTGTACATATATACAGTTATAAGCTTCACAACATGGCTCTGGCTATTAGGTACTGCCAACCTTCCTGTGATCCTTCAAGATGCCTACTTTACGTAATCCTAATTTTGTTGAGTTCTTGACTCCTCCAAAAGTTAGAGTTCTTCAGAGTGATTAATGTTTGCCTGCTACTCATACTTGTATGTTCTAAAAGCCCATGGGATTCAGACTGTTGCCCCAGTGAGAGGCAGCTGAGTTTCATTCCAGCCAGCATGACAAATAAAGAGAAAAAGACTGGAGGGCAACCTCAAATGAAATGTCAAAATAAGGGAGTAACTTATTTTGGAGCATCTTCCAAAGATGCCTTGATTATGGAATTAGGTCTTTAGCCTCCATTCCATCCCTGCTGTTGGTCATAAGACAGAACTACCTGAAACACTGGTGATGCATTGGGGGGGGTGGGGGCATGTGCCCTTCCCCCCCAGGCTTCTGTACTGATGGTAGGACATGTCCTACCATCAGTACAGAAGCCTGGGGGGACAGGGCTGTAGCTCAGCCAGAACCATCATCCAGTAGTAGCGAGGGTGGCAGCAGCATAGAGTTATGCCTCCCTTCCCCCCATTGTCAACACATGTCAGTGACCTGAAACCTACCCCACCCTTTGTGTTGCCATTCAAAGGAAGTGTGGAGGTGGAGGGGGATATCCAAGTGCAAGAGGCTGGGCTGTGTCACAAGAAGACAGGGTAGATTTGCACTTCATAGATTAACCAAAGTAGATATTAGATGGTACAGATACAGGTACAGGTACATCACACGCTTTCATGAGCTGAAGCTCACTTTACCACATGTTGTAAAAGGATATGCAGAAAGCAGAGTATAAAAAGGAGAGAGAAATTACATTACAAAAGACAAAGGAGGGGAAGCAGGAAAAGGGGATGAAGGGGGGCAGTAGTGTGAAAAGGCAAACAAATAAGCAGTAAACGAATAGGAATCAAGGAGTCACAAAAGCTAACCCATGGATTGGGATAAGAATTCAAAGTCCCTGTTTATAAACCAGAGTCCAGCCTTTTCTTCTGCAATTGTCCCTTCAAATTTTTTTTTCCAGGTTTGCTGTCTGAGGACAGCAATCCTGAGGTCAGTGATAGAGTATCCAGGAAGTTAAAGTGTTCTTCCACTGGCTTGCATGTCTTTCTGCATCTGACGTGAGAGTGGTGTTCATTCATTCTGTTGTGTAGGGATCACCCCGTCTGTCCAATGTAGACAGCAGAAGGGCACTGTAAGCAGGTGACAGCTTATATGACATTGGTGGAGTTGCAAATGAATAAACCTTGGGTGTCATAAATCTGTGTTACTTGGTCCAGTGATCATGTGGTCTGTATTGATGTTGGGGCACAGAAGGCATTTGGGTTTGTTACAAGGCCTAGTGCCTGGACAAGACTGAGAGTTAGGTAACCTGTTGCTCAAGACATTTGTGGCCTATAATCCAGGACAGGTTTGCTCCTCCTGACTACTTTGAGACAGTCATCCTTTTCCAGGAAGGGTTGGCAGTCATTAACGATAGGTCTAAGGCAGCAGTTTCCAAACTGGGTCATGACCCAAGTGGAGTTGCAACATCAATGGATGGGGTCATGATAAATGTGCCCCTTGAGATTTCTGCACCCACAGTGGGATGTGGGGCTGCAGCCTGGCTGGACCAGCTCTGTGGCCCAATAGGTGGGGTCCATTGTGGGAAGGAGTGCCACACCACAATGGCCACCCCCAGGAGCTCCACTCCAGCAGTGCTACCCATGTGAGGGGAAATGTGAGAGGGCAAGCCATGCTTTGTGCTCTGCTCTGGCCACAGCAGTGGCTGCCTCCTGCAGGTGGCAGCTGGGGCTTGTGCACTGCTGGGGGGCAGAGGATTGAGCCCTGGCCCTGGGATACCTGGTGGGGTTGGGCACTGGGGGTGAGGAGTAGGGGCTGTGGGAAGGGAGTGAGGCACCTGGGGCTGGGGAGGCCTTCCTGTTGGAAGTGAGGGGCCATGCTGAGGAAATGGGGTCAAACTGAGGAAAAGTTTAGGAAGCACTGGGCTAAGGTGACAGCCAGACCAAAGGGGAGCTGGTGCCATGCCTTTGAACACAAAACACAAGTAACAACAAAGCAAAGGAGCTCCTCTAACTAAAAGAGGCTGGACTTCCAGAAGCTTTCCTTTTCCCCTCAATGGGCGCATCCGATCACCCCCCCACCCCCCGGTGAGCACCGGGGCTTTTCCTTAAAGTACCAAATTGGGATGGCTGGTAGGTGGCTACAGCTCCCTGCTGCAGCCACCGGGAACTGCCCAAATTATCAAAGCTCTCCGAATCTTTTCCAAAGATCTGGAAAGCTTTGAATCGATTTGGACCTTTAAATTGGTCTCGATTCGATTCGGATTTGGAGATTCAGCCACCGAATCGGGCCAAATCTCCACTACCCAAAGCTTTGCACAGCCCTAATGTTTAGCACCCTTTAAAAATGCAGGACAACAATCACACCTGGAAAATACACGAATAGCAATATGGGAAAACAACAGGCATCATTCAGACAGGGCTGTATAAAAGATCCCTCACATAAGAAAAACCATCAAGTCCTGACAGATTTTTCATTCTCTTGAGAAGAATAAAAAAATAAGCATTTCAGTTTCTCTTGTTCTCACCTTCTGGGAGAAAGACAAAACAAAACAACCCCCCCCCCCCCCCCCCCCCCAACACACACAGAATTTTTGCAAGCTAAGTTACTCCATACTATGCAAAAACTAATCACTGTATCACAGGGGAAAAGGCACACTAAATATAATTATCCGAGTTCTGCTCATTGGGATTCCTTCACAAAATAATGTTTTATGTCCAGGTGGTGAATAGCATGCACACACTTACAGCAAAAGGAAAGAAAAGGATGAAAGCTGAAATCAATCTGTAAAATAAAAGGCAACTTTAGGTCTCTTACATGGGAAGAATTTAAAAAGAGTAGGATTATGATCCAATTCAAAGACAACCAACACCAAAGCTGTGGACTTTGCAATGGCTTTTTGTCATTTTCCACTCTCATATTTTGTCCATCCAGAACAAAATGGAAACCATTAACCATGCCATTTTTCCTTACAAATATTAGTTACTGAACTGTAAGTATTCTGGCAAATAATTGCTAAGTTCTTTATGCATTACTTTTTGCCTCTTTTTCTGTTCATGGCTAGTCCAGCTAGATAAAGATTTTTCTTAAATTAATTTTTGATAAACATTTGATAAAAATTAAATGTTGATACCCGGCCTCAGCTCCTGTGTGTACCATTGGCCCCTGCCCTGCGACATCGCTCACCAGAACACTTGGTATTTTGTCTCCATGAAAAAGAGGAAATTGGTGCATTAAAGTCTAAGATGACACTGAATCATTCTCAACATGTAATTGTGACATTATGGGACCCGTCCCCAACCATGAAGTAAATTATATACATAGCTGTGTGTGAAACAGATGCTAATTTGAGGCTTAAGCGATTGTTGCATTGATATCCAACAGGGAGTCTAAACCAATCACGGTAAGGTACCATCTTTCTTTATCTCTGGGCAGCAATAGAAACAAGAGTGATCAGGCAGTCTTATGATTGGCCTAGCCTAGGGCCTAGGCCAAGTAGCCCTGGTTACAGAGTCTGTTGCGAGGAGAGGAGGAACAGAGAAGGCTTTAAGGAGGAATCTGTGGCAAAGCCTAGCTGTTGTCACAGAAAGACCTCCAGGGGAAAGGGTTCAAGTCGTGAGTGAATGTCAGCTCTGTGGGTTCTTAAGGGCCAAAGTCAGAAATGAATTTGCAACAATATAATAATTAAAATGATATTGTTTTCTTTATATTTGCCAGGGAAAATAACAACATTAGACATAACACACATTTGGGTTTGTATATTTCTCCAGTTCAAAAAGTACTTAAATGCAAAGTGTCTATATAATTCTTGGGAGAAAAAAAATATTAAAGGCCCTCTTCATTAAAGAAGTCTGTTCTCCAAACTGCAAATCTTGCTTTCAGTATTGCAGAGATGACTTCTGGTCCTTCAAACAGCAGCAGTTGCTTACTAAGGCCCATAAGAATACGAACAGTCTCACAATGCCCTTAATAAAGGGGTTAAAGGCTAAATATAGATGTTTATTCTCCAACAACAGTACAAAGACAATCCTCGTTCCTTTCTCTACTCTCTCCGCACTTACTTTCTTTTTCCTTAAACAGGGCAGGGCCTGCTTATCCTCTGCCACACCCACAAGTCTGAACCAAGTACAACCCAGCTTATGGGGGTTACGTGAGCAGCAGCTAAGATTTCCAGGCAAGGTCCCACTGGAGAGTAATTTTCTGTGGCAGTTACCACAGGGAAAAGCCCTAGGAGTGGTGAGAGGCCAGGCCTTAAGGGAAGAATCCTTCCTTCCTGAGTAGTGGAGGAGGCCAGCCAGCAGGCCACAACCAGAAGACCTGGGAGACTGAGCTGGTCCCCAGGAAACTGGTATAAGAGAGAAGCTCTCCTAGAAGGGGGTTGCAATTTGGAGGTGCTCAGGAGAAGTACAACCCTATTCCTATCCCCTTATCCCCATGTAAGAAAGAATGAAGTTCACCTCTCAATCTGGGGCATCAAAAAGAAAGGAGACAAAGGAGAAAAACGCTCAGGATGAAAAGGGGAGGCAGACACTGGATCAATTTGTATGGGTGGTGAAAGGAAATAAGGAAGTTGGAAGTGGAACAGGTGATGCAGGTGGCACATCACTTGCAGGGGATGAAGAATATTCTGATCTTGAAAACAAAGGAAGCAAGCAGTGATGTAGCAGGTGAATGTGAAAATGAGTCAGGTTTGGTAATGCAAGCTAAAGGAGACATAGCATGAAATGAGAAAAACGAGACAACTTATCTCGTTTCCAGATCAGGGCATGAGCTTCAACAGGAAATGTTCTCTAATGACCCAGCCACCTGGGGGCATCTCAATAGGTTGCAAAGGGACCTAATTGTGTCCAAGGGCCCACCACCCAAACCTGCAAACTTCCCGAGTGATTCCTCCAAATGGTCATTCCCTACATCTGTTTTCTGCAAGACTCTGTCCAACGATGAGAGTGTGCAAAGGGACTGGCTCATTTGGAGCCACAAGGCAGCTGGCCTGTTCTGCTTTCCATGCTCTCTCTTCTGAGATCACAACAAAAATCAAGCCCTGTACCATTCCAGATTCTGCCATGGGGGTGTGAACGATAACTGGAGAAAAATGTATGACAAAGTGAAGAGTCACAAGTCCAATGCTGGTCATCTTCAACATTATTTACAGTGGAAAGATCTTGCAAAAGCTCTTAGTGGAAAAGGAACCATGAAATGCTCATGAAAAGGGTAGGGGTTTAGGTTGTAGCCATGTTGGTCTAAGGACATAAAAAATATCAAATTCACCCAAGGAACCTTGTCTGCCCATGAAAAGGGTATACATTCAGAGAAGGAAAAGTGTCAAAGCATTGGGAGGTCTGGCTGACATTACCCTGTTTCTGGCAGAGCAAAATTTGCCGTTCTGAGGATAACATTCTACCCTAGAGCATGACGACTGCAGGTTATTCCTTTCTTCTGTATAGTTCATCAGTAAATACAGTCAAGATCTGATCTGCTACCTTGAAACTGTTACATAGCATCAAATGGCTGGGGAGAAAATGCAAGCACACTACATGTCCTGGCGTAGTCAGAATGAGTATTTGGAGGTATGCGTCAAGAAAGTACTAAATACAATTCTTGAGTAGGTAAAAAATGCTCACAACTATGCAATCATTGTAGATGGGACACCTTATGTCTCACATACTAAGCAGTTGGTATTTATCATGAGATATGTACAAGAAAAAGATGGAAAATGGGATGTGCAGGAATGATGTCTGAAAATGGTGAACTGCAATAAAAAGAAAGGAATAGACATCATGGAGCAGATAAAGAAAGTACTGGCCGACAGTAAGGTAGAGTTGCAGAACTGTAGAGGCCAAGGGTATGACAATGCTTCAAATATGCCTGGGAAATACCAGGGTGTGAAAACTAGGATACAGGATGAAATCCTCAGGCATTGTTTTCACCCTGTAGTGCACACTCTCTGAATGTATGTGGTACCCATGCCATGGAGAAGAGTCCTGAAGTGAAAACATATTTCAGAAATGTACAGAAGCTGTATGCTGTATTTTCATGCAGTCCTGCAAGATGGAAAATTTTTCAGGAAACTGTAGGACTCTCATTTCACTCCGTGTCAACAACTACATGGAGCTCAAGAATCAATGCTGTTCACCCCCTTGTGAAAAATCTTAAAGGGTTGCTGGATTCTCTCTTCAAAATTGAGGAAGATCTGGACTTGACAGCAGAAACCCAGGCTAATGTTTCAGGTCTCATTGAGTGGATGCAATCATTTGAGTTCATCCTTCTGACTACAGTGTGGTACAAGATATTGCAGTCCATCAATATCCGAAGCAAGCTTGTCCAAGGATCCAAGCTCACCATGGAAGAAGGGGTGCAACATGTCAAGACCCTCCTGGAAGAAATTCAATGGTTGAATATTCCTGGCCAAGTCTTCTCACAGAAGATAAGGTCATCACTGAGGGGCTAAGTATCACCACCGAATTCAAGAGAACACACAGAAGAATCAGAAGGACGAAGCATTTCCACAATAAGCTAGCCAATACAGAACACACAATTTCTTCCCCTGAAAATAAATTCAGGGTCAAAGTGTTCATCACAGCCATGGATATGCTCCTCTCAGATCTCCAAAGCCTACATGAGACCATGGGGAAACTCTCAAACTTGCTCTTACCCGTACTTGACCCACCAGCTGTAGCAGTGGATAAAGAAATTGCAAAGTTTGCAGAGTCCCTGTCCACCACATACCCACGAGATGTGAACAAGGATGAGTTGCAAGAAGAACTTGGCCTGTTTTACAAAATCAAGAAAGACTTAAATATGTGCATCATTGAAGGAGCAATGAGCACTGCACTTGAGCTTCTCAGCCGGATTTATGGCAAAGGTGTAGAATCTGTGTTCCCTCAGATATGCATTTGCTTGACAATGTTCATTGCCTTGCCAGTCCCTGCTGCATCTGGGCAATGCACTTTTAGTAAGTTTAAGATTATTAAGCACTACCTGCGGTCAGGGACTGGGGAGGATAGGCTGAACCATTTGATCATGCTCTCAGTAGAGAATGCACTTGCAAAGCAAATAAATTATGATGTTGTAATTGATGACTTTGCATCCATGATGGCAAGAAAGAAATACTTTACTTAAACTTTCCTCTTCTCATTTTGTTCTTAAGTTCCTAACTTTGTAGCATAAGTTTAATAAATGTTTCACTTGCAAACTGTTAATGTTATTTTGCTTTAGTAACCTGTCTCCAAGGTAAATTCTTTCTACTTAGCCCTCCTTGCCATGTGAACAAACGAGGAAAGCTGGCTTGTTCCCACTTCCCAGGGCAAGGGAAGGAGGAGAGGAACCGCGTGTGAGAATTCTCACATGTGATGCATGTGTGCAAGAATTCTCGCACATGGTCCCCCAGCTTTGTACACACACATGGGTCCTTTTAGAGGGCAGTGTTGGGGCCCTCAACATCACACCTGCCCCAGGCCCCATAAACCTTCTGGGCAGCCCTGTGGATGACTGTTACTTACATCCAGGTTTCTGGGGCAAATATAATTCTAAAGTGACCTGCCACAAATATTTTGAAATATTTAGGAAAAATTCAGTGTCTCCACTAATGTCTCCTATTAGAGCATTTACTTATTGAAAAATTAATGTATGGTGACACAAAAGGATTACAAATTCAGAGAAAGCCAATTACTTGGAAATTTGAAGGAATATTTACAGTGCTGCTCCAAATCCTATCACAAGTCTTTAATCTTTAATCTCTCACTTTCCTCCACTCAGATGTACATTTAGGAGAAGGTCAGGTGGGGAGGTCAGGTTGACAGATAAAGGAGGTTCCAGTTCTGTCAAGGCTGCATATACAGTAGTGAGGAGAAGGGGTGTATGGGTTTGGGGAAGCAAATGTTCTTTTCTACTAGGGAAAGGCTGTAAAAGCGGCCAGCAAGAGACTTGACAGCATGATTAGAACTGACTCCTCTTCTCCCTTCTGCCCAATATCCAGCCTATGTAGATTATGTAGGTTCTGGATTTAGAGATTTTCCCCTAATGATTTCTGTACAGATTCTTTAGATAGCTCTAACACAAAGCTCTAGCACCAGCACCTTTGTTACAGATATCTCTGAGACCTTTTCAGTAATTCAGAAATCACTAGATTTCACCCCTCAGAAATTACATATTATCATGGTAGCACCTGTTACATTTTTCTCAGATCTATGTAATGTTATACTGCAGTTCAAAATAATACAGGGTCTGTTTTTCCAGGGTTAAACACTAGAACAGTCATCACATTTTGTATCAACCAATGATTTATTATAGTAATTGCAAAAAAATGTATAGAGATTAACTCTATAGCTTACTTTTCTGATTATCTTTATTAAAAACCACAGGAAACATGAACCTGTAGAAACAAACCTGAGAGAAACGGTAGCAACGCTAAAATGGATCCAAAATATAAAATTAGTAAAAATACAAGAGGCTGCAGATTCATATTCTCAACCTATCTTCATAAATCCCATTGTAATTTTATAAGACTTTAGTACTTTGCATTAAAATTCAATTTAATTTCAATTTAACTTCATAGCAAAATTTTCAAGTGGTCTGAAAATGTAGCAAAAAGCAACTAAAACTATTGTTTTTAGTGATGGACTTTAAACTAGTGGCTCTTGGTTATGAAAAGTCAACTAAGGAGATTTTGTCAATTAAGATCAAATAGTATCAGCAAAGAGTGCTCATTGAATACACCTGCTAAATGCTCACTGAATAATGTAAATCCCTTTGCTTTTCTGGCAGGTACGTTTAAAATTAAATATGTAAAGCCATAAGAAGCTGCTTATTAACAAAATCCAGTTCCCATTAGATTAATCCTGTTCATACCAGCATAAAAATAACAAACCAAGGATCACAAAGTTGTACCGATATTAATTGGCTTTGACAAAATCATATTGGTGGTTTGCAGGTGATTTTAGTGGTTCTAGCCACTCCCATTGCTTTGTAATTCGGTACTGTTTCTCTTTCCAGTGCCTCTTCAAATTTTCCTTTTCCTAGCTTCTTTCCTCCAAAAAGAAAAGTGCTTTGAATTTACAAGTACCTCTTTTTTAATGACTGACATTAAGTACATTACAATGATAACATGGTTTACCCATATTTCCTGCTTGTGTTTTGGGAACAAAGGAATCTGTATATCTCTGAAAGGCCTGAAGCTAAAATATGAATTATAACTTCTGGGACATCCAGTCCCGTCCCATGTGCAAAAAGGAAAGCAATACATGAGATATTCAGAAATGATACACTTCAAAACCATTGTAACATGACAAAAATAGCTAGTTTGCACCAAAGTCCCTATAGGGTTACAGACAATGTAATCAGGTAGAGATAGCTTGCATTGTTGGGTTGTCAATATCAATTTAGACTACCCGCTGGTTCTTATTTATTTTTTATCATTGATTCTGCATCCACTCTGCCCGTATCATACAGCTAAATTCTTTCTAATATGACAAGGCCTTAAGGATTTATAGATGTTTCTCAAGCTGTAACAAATTGCTATTCTTGTTAGGGTTCCAGCTACAATCCCCATTGGAAAAATGTTATGAGAGAGATGCTATCAAAGTGATCCCTGGCTACTGAGATAGAAAAGAACACAAGTCATTTTTAGTTACAATCAAAAAGGGTGGCAGTGGCAGCACGGTGAGGATTTTTAAAAATCACAATCATTAAACATAAAGAAAGAAAATTGATCTAAATCCCACAGAAGCATAACATTTCCAGATTACAAATCCCTATCTTAGCATTACAAATAGTAATGATGCTTACATAACTAATAATATAGAATACATCTAAGATCACCTGGTGAACCATGTTGCAGCTTCTTTGCTATGTACCAAACTATATGCATTACTCATGGATACACCTATACACTGATAATAATAAATAAGTCAGCATTACATATACCCCAGCCATTGCCAATCATCTTTGTAGTGTAAAACCACATTTTAACATGCTGTATTATTAAACAAGTACATTAGGTAATGAAAATGTTGATGGACTTCAAATAGTCATTGGACAGAACACATGAAAGATATCTAATCAGCACCAAGCAGCTAACTTGACATCTAACCATAACACAGGGCAACAAATAATTGCAGCTGGTCAGATTATTCCTTCTATTTGTGAAAAACTTCTGAAGAAAAGGAAAGGGTTTTGTAATGGGAAACCCTGGCCCTTTTACTGGGGGAAAGCTATGAGGCCAACAGGACCAGCAAAGGCATTCCGTGGATGAGATGAATTGAGATCCAATGTCCCAGATCAATGCCTCTGACAACAGGACCCACATAGCCAAAAAAAATCACATTTCTGTAAGAATCTTTCCATGACAGTCACCATGGCCTGACCTGCTAAAGTAGGTCAGGGTTTACCATTAGGCAGCAAATGACATAGTGTTCACCTTCATCTCTCTAGGACCAAGAAAATGTGGGGGCCAGTGTCTTCCATGGAGAGGTTTTGTCTCCTCCTGCACCACCTCTTGGGTCCCCCAAGCATTTCCATTTTTCAGTATGCAAGGTACGATAACAACATCGCTACCAAAATCTCATACTTTCACAGCACACATTGATAATCTGCAGTAATCAAGAGAGGATGATCTCATGGGAAAATTACTATTAAATATTAATATTACAGTAACAGCTCAGTGTCCAGTTGTGCTAGGTGCTCTTCAAACATATGAAATAGGACAAAGAGCCCCAAGGACCTTAACATCTAAATGAGATGATCGAACAGGTAAGAAAAACAAAAAGTATGCCACAGTAAAGGGGAGGGGACAGAGGTTATATAGGGCAATGCTTAGCTAATAAGGAGTAAAAATCATGATTTGCCATCTGCCCAGCTGTTATCAAGTTGCAGTTTCCTGTTTATATCATGAGAAAACACTGGAAAAAGGCTCATATGATGGTTCTATAGATGTGGTTTGGGAGCTTTTACTCCCATTCTGAACAGGCATCATGGAAAAGAGGATGAAAGTGCATATCATAGAAGGGAATTTGTGGATCATGGCAAAACAAAGGCAAGACTGAAAAATAGATTAGGTAGGGTGGCACTAAAACTTGTGGAGTGCTTTCAAAGGATGGAGAAGAAGCCTATATTTGATGAGGGAGAGCCAGTGGAAAGACTGGAGAGTGAATGTCAGAGCAATGAGACAAGCAGTTTATTCTGACACTAGCATTTTGAAGTTTGGAACGTGAGGTGACAAAAGTTTGTGTAGAGCAAGTAGAAAGGAGAAGGAATTTTGAGATGGGTGGCATGAAAAAAGGCAAGATTTAGATACTTGGTGCATTGGTCAAAAGACAAAGTCAAGATAATGTTACAACTGCATTTGATGGTTTTGGGTGACAGGGAGGACAGTGGTGGTGCCTACTGTGAGAGAAAGGAGGGGATAGGAAAACACATGAATGCAGACCAGGAACCATGCATGCAGCCATTCACCATTCCTCGGGGCCATGCAGGGAAACTAATGCAAGTAACTTGGGATGGGGCAAGGGGTGGACAGGGTTGGGGTGTGGAGGTTAGTGGGTCTGCAAGGGGGCAGGGGGCATCAGGAGGTTAAAAATAGCCCGGTAAGAGGGTCAGAAAGTGGGAATAACGCATCCCTGGGCCTGAATTTGGGACTGGGTCTGAGGTAAGCAGCTTGGCTTTCCCAGCTCTGGGGATGTGTTGTTCACATGAACAGGCTTTCACAAGATCAGGTTAACCCAACCTTGATATAAATTAGTGCACCTAATTCAGGTACACTAACTTAGGTCAGGTGCACTATTGGGCAACTTAATCCCTCTACACATCTATGCAATGGAGCGTTTAGGGTACAGACAGAAGTGACAATTTTGCCCAATCTCGCCACAGAAAGCAGTCTATAGCCGTGACCAGACACAAGTGCATAGCTGTGGACAGAATGAAAAAGGGCCAATCAGGTGAAAATCTGAGCTCTCATTGCATGAGGGGTCAGTTGAAGACGTTTCAAAACAGAGTTTCTTCTATAACTTCTGTCTGTGCTGCCTGCCAGCCTGTTTTCAGAATAGGAGGGGTGGGAGGGAAAGGAAAGGAGAGAATTCAGTCTGGGGATCTTTCAGTCCCCACCGAAGGGTGGCACAGGTGTACTGGAACTTCCCCCTGAGGTGGTGGGGAGGGAGGCTCCAATTTACACCCCCCCATCCTCCAGTGCCACCTGGGGAACCCCTAGAATGAGCTCCCTCTGCTCCCTTTGCCCCCACCCATTCTGACAACTTTATAGCCTCACAGGAAGGAGGGGCTGTTGATAGGGGAAACTGCCTGCAGGCTTCAGCCAGCAGGTAGATTCCCCTTCTCCCTGGACCCAACAGTTAACTTTTGTTTGGCCTGGGGGGGTCATTGTAACTCAGAATGCTACCTGCAAAGTGTTCTCAGTTACAGCAGAAAGCTGGACTTCTGTCTGCCTGTTTAGGTTAAACTACATGTAAGGCTTATACATACCCAATGACACAAGAAGAGAAAGAGATAAGGCAGAAATTATCTGTAGGCAAGGCATATGTTTACTCTGGGTCAGGTTGCCTTTGCATATCCATGCATATTCCATTTGCATTACTGAGCCTCTGTGAAGGATCTGGGGCAAAATATCACTCCATTCTTGGGGGAAAGAGGGAGTCTCAAACATCAAGAATTCAAAGAAAAATAATTTATGGTTTTTCTACTTTCCAAAATCTTCCTATTCCCCCTCCCCAATCATTACTTTTAAACTTCAATTTTCTATTTAAATTCTCTGAATAGCAAGTAACATTAGTCATTTTAACCTGAATTGTGCCCAATGTCCACAACAGCATTAGGAATTTCAAGCCTTAGGTGACTATTATGGACTGAGTACACGGTCACATACCCAATGTTTTCCTTCCACCTCCCATCTATATATAACACTTGCAAAGCAGAACCTGCTACCAGATCCTGACAGCAAGTTTTTATCCCTGTGATTACCAAACAGCCGATGCTGCTCATCAAAAAATCTCTGTGCTACAATCAACAAGGAAGCCTAAGAAATTTAATAAGTATACAGTTGTATTGTATCTCATTTTATAATTAATTCAAAGCTCAGCTACTTCTCTGCCTGGCATTATGAGTGAAGGAAGCCTGGCAGTTCAGAACACTATGTAAGAAGTCAGAAATCTGTTAAATTTTAAGTGATTAAAAATACTGCAAAACAGCCCATCATCAATAATGTCTATTAACAAAAGACTCTGAACAGATACAATTCTTAGAGGACTGTAGAACATTTTCCCCCCAAAATTCTTCTATGTAACAAGAGAAACTCCTAGTATTAGAGGTTGATGCTTTCAAAAGCTGAGCTAAAACTTCTGACATAGGATGACATGAAATATGAAATCTGGCCACTTAACATAAAAATCAGTGCAGTACATATCTGACCAGAATGTTCATATTATGAACTTGCAATTAGCCACCAGTCTGCAAGGATTTATAACCAGGATTATTTTTAGAGTGAGGTACTACTCAACCAGGTTAACCGTACCAGAAATTGAGATGCAACTAGGGGTGTAGACAGAAGTTCAGCTCCTGGATGTAACTGAAAGCACGTTGTAGGAAGTGTTCTGAGTTGCAACAATCCTCTAGACCAAACAGACTGTTGGTTCCAGAAGGGAGTGGAATCTCGCTGCTGGCTAGGAGCCTGCAGCCGGTTCCCCCTAGCTACAGCCCCTCCTCTCTCCCAGCCTGTCCCTGTTTCAGAACGGGAGAGTGGAAAGGAAACAGAGGGGGCTCATTCTAGGGGTTCTCCAGCTGGCACTGGAGGGTGGGGTGGGTGAATTTGAGCCCCCCACCTTGGGGGACTCCAATACACCCATTCCACCCTCCAGCAGGGCTGAACTTCTGTCTACACCCCTAGTTACATCTTAATTTCTGAACTGAACTCCCTCTGCTCCCTTTCCCCCCTCCCATTGTGAAAACAGCTCAAGGCTGACCCACAGCACAGACAGAAGTTACAAAACATGTTCTGTTTTGAAACATCTTCATTTGACCCCTCATGTAATTTTAACCCAATCAACCAGTTTTTAAGTTGTCTGCAGCTGTGCACTTGTGTTTGGTCATGGCTATAAATTGCTTTCTATGTTCAGATTGGGCAAAAATTGTAACTTCTGTCTGTGCCCCATTAAGGCTAAAACTTGTTTTCCCTTTTCCGCAACTTATTTTTTGTCTCTCCTTTGCTTTGTAGAGGGTTTTCAAAAGACCATTAATTCACAAGGCCAAAAGCATTAGAACAGTTTCATTTTATTAATTGTTTGGAATGCAGAATGGTCTAGTTTGAATTACAGAACTTGGAGTTAGCAAATCCAATTGTGACTTCTGGTTTTGCCACAAACTAGGTATGTGGCCTAACCCTCTCAGTGACAAATCTGCATAACAACAGTGTTCTACTACGCAGGAATATTGCAAGGCTTAATCAATTAATTTTTTTAACTTCTTTCACTGGGAAGTGACTGTGGCGGGCCAGTAGGGGGCGCTCCTGCGTTGAGCCGCCCACCTCCCTGCGCCCGACCACCTTCCAGGCTCCGAGTGCCTCCCTCGGGGTGCCTCCCGTCCAGCCGACCCCTTCCCTGGAGCACACCCGCTAGCCTGGGGTTCCCGCTGCCACCATCCAAGGCTCTGGACTCACTTCTGGCTCTGTGCACCTTGGAAAACACAGGCCTGATCGTCCAATGGGT
>NW_005843498.1:101849-104079 GCF_000455745.1 Alligator sinensis
CGTCCAGTCTGCATGGCATCCCTGGCTACCTGGGCCCGCGCACAGGGCCGGGTCTTTCCCCCCCCTGCCCAGGTGACCAGAGCATCGCCTCCCAGGCGCCAGGCTTTTGTCTGCAGACAAGGAGCGAGATCCCCGCTGTGAGAGATTCAACAGCAGCCTCTCAGGCTGGCTGAGACAGATCTCTGGAGAGGGGTACCGACGGGGCATTTCTGCCACAGTGACAAGTACCATGGAAATATTTATTTTGATTATATAAGAGTTTTAAAGGGTTTGATAGCAGATTTGATCTGCCAATAACAAAATAGATGAGAAGCAGACTAATTTGAAAACATCTCTAGTTTTATTTTTCTATTAGATGCAAGTGTATGCATATAACTTCCCTTACTTAATTTGCACATTTATTCCAAATTTCACTAAACTTTTCAAAGCTGCTAAGCCTGCTTAACACGACTCTCCATAGATGCCAGCTGTGCCATCTCATTGTATCGGATTTCCACCTTTGGAGATGTCCTACTATTCCAATGAAGCAATATAATCTTGCATGTCACTAAAAAGGCCAGCTGTAAGAGTACAATCTGAGAAGGATTACGTTTGAATTCCTTAGGGATATATCTAAGAACACACATATTTGCCAAAGATATCTTATTAAGCCTTCTGGCTGAAAATTCGAATGTGGAAACAAATGTAAAATATTAATTGAAAGGCAACCAAGCAGCAGAGCATCTGAAATTGAATAACTAACAGTTTATACATAAGGAAGAGAAAAAAAACAAATATAACCAACAGCATTTTTAGACCTGAACCCTCACGATTCCTGGAGTGCTAGTAGGCAAAATAGGGGGAATCATGTTACGAATGCAACACTTAACATCAAATTTCTAATACAAAACTTTAGGCCTTTTTGAACTCTGACGGCACGTCCACACATGCAGGCACATGCGCTTGCAGCAGCTCAAATACGAGGGATCGAAATTTGTGCTGGAGATTTTTACCTCATCACACATGCCTGGACATGCACTTTGGTGTGGGGCAAGTTGTGCCACTTGGGGCAAAATGATCCTGCCCAGCTCATCCGGGATCTGCAGCCAGGGGGGAGCTAGAGGCAGTATAAAAACAGCAGTATACAAATCTGTCCTGTGCTGGCCCCAGCAATGTAAAAACCTGCCTTGGTGAGCAGCTCAGGGCTACTTACCCTCAGGAGCTTCTGAGGCCCAGTTATTTGGTATCTGGGGACACTAACCCTTGTGCTAGCTGGACTGCTGAAGCAGCCCTAACCTGGAATAGCCCCCATACCCTCTACCCACTGCAGCAGTCTGGAAGTGGGGGCTGCTGCCTGGCTGTGATCTGCTGCACTCCTGCAATAGCATCCATCCCCCTGAACCTGCGGCCCCATGGCTATATGCCTGCCAGACCTGGATGGGTTGCACACAGAAGATGTGCTCCTTGTGGTGGCCCACTTTGAACTGTCAAAATGTGTCTTCTTAGCCCCAAGTGGCCAAGAGGTCAGCCACTTCACTTGCCCTCTACCTGGGTCCCCAGTGCTGACCCTGGACAGGCTTCTCTACCCAGGTCTTGCCACTTGTTTACCAGCAGAGATCGTGGTGTTCCCTGTTTAAAAATTGCAAATACTCTGATAAGAAACCCAAATTCTCATTAAAATACCCAAAATAGTGTTCTTTGCTATTAAAATGAAATGCCACTGTATATAGACAGATCAGTTGCACAATGTTTTGTTAATATATTTACAAGTGTACAGCAATTTGGAAGCCTACCAGTGACTCTATCATCATAAAAAAAAAATCAAAATATCTTGGCATTTACTTCTGGCTTTTTTGTCATAAAAAAACTCAGAGCTGCCCCTACCCCTTTTGCTCATCAGGATGTGCAGCGCTGAGTAGCACTGATATGTCAGTGCCCTGCCCCTGCCCTTGCTTCTCACTCTCAACCCATAGCGCATGTCCCCCCAACCTCAGTCCCCTCACTCCTGACCCTCATCCCCTGCCTGCCCCCATTAGCTCCCTTCCAGCTGCAGCTCTGTGTCTCAGATGGCCAGAGCTGACTCGAGGTGATTTAGAAATTGCTCGTTCGTCAGGGCGGGCTGGTGAATGGAGAGGCAGACAAAGTTTAATGGTTGCAAAAACGTTTACTTACGCTGCTTGTAGTTGCGACGCAGATGGTCCGGTTGTCTGAACAACTATGTGAGTTGTTCCAGCTGGCGAGGCCCAAGCCA
>NW_005843498.1:104371-104798 GCF_000455745.1 Alligator sinensis
TTCTGTGCTGCAAAGAAGAAATGCACCCTGCAAAGAAAGCTGCAAATTGGCGGGAACTCTCTTGCACCGAGGCTCTTCTGTGCAGCAAAAACCCTCGCTGTGCAAGAGGCTCTCATGTGGCAAGAAAATTCCATCGTGCCAAGGCACCAAAATCACTGGGTTGTGACACTCTGTACCAGCACCAAGACATGAATCCAACTGCATCTTTTCCACCTGCTGCTTTGTGGCTCTGAGCCGTGCCAGCCCCTGCTGTACTGCTCCCTGTGCCATCCTAGCCCTCGACTGAGGATCAGGGGTGTGGCAGAAATGCCCCCGTCGGTGCCCCTCTCCAGAGATCTGTCTCAGCCAGCCTGAGAGGCTGCTGTTGAATCTCTCACAGCAGGGATCTCGCTCCTTGTCTGCAGACAAAAGCCTGGCGCCTGGGAGG
>NW_005843498.1:111119-114385 GCF_000455745.1 Alligator sinensis
AGATATTTAGCTTCAGTAACTCAGATGCGTGTTTAAACGGCTACCTCAGCCACCCTGGTTTGCTCTATGGGATTCCTGTGATATTCCTATAAGATTTCTTGATATTGCTCTACCTTTTACCTGTTTCCGCCCTACCCCCTGTAATCAATAAAGTTCTCCTTTGTGACCGGTGTGGAGACTTATTGAGGGTGGGTCTAAATTATGCCAAGGAGGCCCCTTAGGTCGGTGGACTAAGGGAGGCTTCCTAATAAGCCCCTGACTTGGGGAAGTGCCCCAAGTGCTTGTATTGGGTCTAGCACCCATTGGACGATCAGGCCTGTGTTTTCCAAGGTGCGCAGAGCCAGAAGTGAGTCCAGAGCCTTGGATGGTGGCAGCAGGAACCCCAGGCTAGCCCAGGGAAGGGGTCGGCCGGACGGGAGGCACCCCGAGGGAGGCACTCGGAGCCTGGAAGGTGGTCGGGAGCAGGGAGGTGGGCGGCTCAACGCAGGAGTGCCCCCTACTGGCCCGCCACACGGGACTGATCTAGGCCCTTTGCTCCCAAGCTGGCCTCCCCTAGCACAGGCTACTCTAGGGGCTCTAAGCCCAGCTCTGGTGGCCTCTCCTGCCCAGAGTGCTCCCCCACCCCTGACCCCCATCTCTCTCTGACACACCCCTGCTGCCACCTCCACCCTTCCCTCCAGCCCATCACACCCCTCAAATGGCTCCTGGGACCAGGAGCTTCCCCAGGCTGGGGCCACAAATCCCAGAACTGGTGTGGCCATGGGCCACGGCTGCAGTGTGGCAATTGTCCCTGCAGCCACAGCTTCTGCCACCAGGTCCCATCCCATCCCATGTAGTCAGCTGGGCACGCAGGGTTGATTTGTGGGGGTGATGTGAGGTGTGGGGATGAGGTTGTATGGGGTTTGTGTGGGAATCTGGGATTTGTGGCTGGACATGCGGGTGAGGGGTTTGTGGGGGTGGCTTGGGGTATGGGGTTTGTAGGTGGATTGGGGGACTGCAGGTGTGGGGAGGCTATATGGGGGGCTGCTCAGGAGGGTTGAGTTGCCTGCCCCCCAACAGGGCACAGCCCCTCCACACAGCTCACGGACTACCCCTCTGGCAGGGCCCACAGGTCTCCCCCACAGGGCCCACAGCTCCCCTCCACAGGGGCCACAGCCTCCCCCCACAGCAGTAGTAGCCATCAGGTGCTCAGGGCCCGCTGCTCACAAAGCTCCCCATGACATGGAATGGCCCCAGGTGCCTGAGACCCAGCACCACCTGTGCAGCTTTGTCACGGGACCAGCCTGGCTCGGCATGGGGCCATGCACCTTCAGGCGGCATCGGGCTGCTTGGGCTATCACCCAGGGCCGCTTGCAGGGACCACACGTCATGCCAAGCCCCGGCTTGCCTCAGGGCATGCAGGGGAACTGTGCCCTACGCCACTTTTTTCCAGGGTGTTTAGAGGGGGGGGGGGGCGGGTTGACACCTGGAAATCCAGGTATCAAATTTAGAGCCCACACTGCAAATATGCAGTGCAGGGAACATTTTTTCATTCTCCGCATGCCTCTTGCAACATCTCAGACTAGTTTGAGACACTGTAAGAGGCACGTGCACGCTCGTTTGTATGAGCCCTGAGAGTTTCAACAACTAGATTAAAATATACCCTGCTCTAGAGAACTTCTCAGCTGGCATTCCTCTTAATACACTGGATATATGTCTATGTGTGTCTCTCCAAAATACTAATGCAAATCACATGGATATCATTTTAAGGAAGACAGGGTCATGACATTACAAAGAAACTCTTTCCATAGTTCACTTTTCAACTTCTCTCAATGCTGATTGCTTTTTTAATGGGTTTTGTAAGGTTGATTAGTTTTTAGATTTGAATCATGCATGCAAGTTAAGCCTACACCTGTATTCTGGCCTAAAACCCTTTTCAAACAATGAAAAGAGCATCACTGGTCAGTGCTATGTTAACCACAGTTATTTTTTGTCTAAATTCCATATTCTGACTGCAACAAGATTTTTAAAGCTCCACATTTCTTTACTTACAGCAAAAAGACACTGCTTTATTCTTGAATAAGAAGTAAAGATCAGATCCTGAAAACTCTGAATTTATGAGTCATCCTATTGATTTTGAGGGTCCTTTCTCATGTGAATAATCCATCCCATTCATGAGAGCAATTTCTCACATCTACTCTTTAAAGAATTAACTCTTTGAAGCATAGGTCATCTATCATTTGTGTCCTTGTCAAATACATATATGATTAGCAGAAATTGTGCTCCTCCTAAAGATTCTCTGAAATTATCCTCCTTACCTAAGAGAAATTGAGTTGGTAAAGTAACATTACAAATGAGCTTTTCTGGTCAAAGAATGGCCTTTTTAGGTGGAAATTTCTGTGATTTTTTAAACATTTTTGGTGCTTTTGTGAAAGGGGGATTCTTGGGGTGGGAGGTTCTTCTCTTCACATTTTTCTCTCAATGTTTTCAAAATTTTGGATTTTCCCTTCAAAAACTTTAAACTAGAAGCAACATAAAATATAAAAGTAATAAAAATTAGTGTTGAAGTTTAATTTACCCCAAAATGCAGTTCTAGTAAACAAAAAGTTTATGAAAATCTTGATGAAATTTTCCCTAACATTGGGGGTGGGGGAGGAACTAGAAATTTAGTTTTAATTATTTAAAGACTTCCAAAAGGGCACATTTTAATGTAAAAGCTTTTACAAAAATAGGTTTTTCGGGTTTTTTTGGACAGTTAAAAATCAATGCTGTGAGATTACATTCAGGAAAATATCGTGCTGACAAAAAGCCCTGCTGTGACACTTTAAACCAGTTATCCCAATGGGCATTCATCTAATTCATAAAAGTAAAATGTCACTGTGTGTAAAGGATTAATTACCTGGCTAAATGAAATGGAAATTGTCTTCGCTATAAATATTACATTTCCATCCTTCGGTGCATAAAAAGCAGGGGCAGGACCACGTGCCACCAGGGGGATGCTGCTGCCACTGGCAGTAAGGGCTGTGCGCAATGGGAGGGCATGTGTGAGGGGGCGTTTTTGTAGTGGGGGTCCTACATGCAAACACACCCATGCACACCCTGCCAGCCATTCTCCCACTCCACATACCCCACAACCCTGCACACACACTTACAGGCACCCACAAACCCCATATCCACCCACATTGCCTGACAGACTCACCATACCAAGCCATCCACCCACACCCAAACCCCACACACACACTCACATCTTCACTCACAGGGAATGTTGGCTTGGTTGCCAGGGGCTC